>NC_084746.1:30160462-30182962 GCF_033978785.1 Entelurus aequoreus
ACTTGCCAACTTTAAGTCTTTCAGTGTCATACATATATGGTAATATAGAGACAACTTGTTTTTCTACTTTACTGGTACTTTAAGATCTCAGCTCCTCCCCTGACGTTAAAAGCCCTCTTCTCATTCAGTCGGGCTTTCAGCTCAGTGGTGACCCACAGTTTGTTGGGGGAGGGGGGGGGCAGTGTTTTCCACACAAAGGTTTATGAAGCCTGTGATGCAGTCAGACTGTCCTCTCCACGTGGGTGTAGCGTTTGTCCCAGTCTGATGTCAAAACAGTCCTTCAGCTGCTCCCATGCCTTCTGTCTACTTCAGGCCTGGGCAATTATTTTGACTCAGGGGTGGCGGGGGGCCAAATTCTGAGGAAAAAAAATGTGTCTGGGGTCTGGTCTATGTATACATATATGTAAGCTGTGAAAATCTGCTGTACAGTATGTGTGCTTGGGTCCTATTTTCAGTAACACTAATAAAAAAATAAAAAATAAATTAAAAAATCCTCACAATGTCTGAATGCTAAAAACGGAATGGAATTTTTTTTAATTTTTTTTTTACTGAATGGGACACTCAGAATGTACAAGAAAATAGAGTGGTATTTACAATATTAACCATGAATGATAAAACACTGAATATTGACAACATATGAATGTCACACACCCTCTCGATCGACATATTTTACAATCAAGCAAAATGCAACAAACAGCGAAATATGAACAATTACCATGGTAACTAGTATATCATGCAAAAGCGCAGGTTCCAACAATTGAAATACTTTGTATAGTTCAAGACTTGCGGTCATTTGAAAACATCACTGCACATCATAATGGCCGCTACAGTTTTGACTTTAAAGATCTAAAAAATATTTGGGAACGTCTGGTGGTCCAGATTGAAAAGCTTAATTTGCTCTGGTCTACTTCATCACACTTCTCGTGTGGCAGTTTTTTTTTTCACCACGGGGTTGTAGTGGGGAGAAGATGAACAGGGATCAAAGCATATGCTTCCTTTACAGTTGCATACAGCAAAACCACGTTTGTTTCTTCTGTGGTACTTCACATAAGTGAAGGTCGGATGAATAGCATGATTAAAGTCACCAGAGATAACAAGGGCTTGTGGGTGCTTTGTCTGCAGCTGTGACACTGTACTGTATGCAACTGAGGGAGGGATGTAAAGTTTTCACAACTGCATGTGAAAACCCCCTGGGTATGTAGTAAGGTCTGAAGCTGACTGCCAGTAGCTCAATGTCTGCGCTACATGGTTAATAGTGATGTGATTAGGACTACACAACTTGTTGTGTAGTCCTTACTGCTCTCGGCCAACATTCGGTCCGTGCGGATGATTGAGAATCCGTCAAGGCTGACGGAAGTGTCCGATGTTATATATTCCTTCAGCCAGAACTGTGAAACCCATTATGCTGCTCTTTATATTCTCGCTGCAACCTTGTCCTTGTTGGAGAGAGTGAACCTTCTCCATTGCAATGATGGTAAACACGGTTTAAACTTCTGCTTTCTCCCTTGATGCTTATTGCCAGCTCTGCATCCTCATCTTGCTCTCCATGTGGGACAGATTGCAACTAGTGTATGGTGTAAACAGAGCCGAAAAGGCAGAGGAAGATTTTTAGTCCACCAAAAATAAACAATCTTAGTTGTGCAATACGGAAAAGGTTTTTACCAATGGAAACACATGAAAAACAAGACGGGCTGCTGCCACTTCAGTAGCGCCATCTTAAACTATATATCATCCGACTGGGTGGTTTGGCGGATGTAATCACTTTGCCATTCATGTCTCCAAATGTGTATCAGCTCAACTGTGTAAAGTGAGGCCGTGTCTCTAAATGACATCACCAAGAGGCAGAATGTAAAGAGGAAAAAGAATTAGGACCTATCCCAATGACACTGCAAACTTGTTTTCTTGGTGATCTGAATCAATTTAACATGTCGTCAAAGAGTAAAAATGCATTTCAATAAGCATCATAACAAAAGCGGTATAAAATAAAAATGGCTAGACGTTGATAGTCCAACTCATACTGACTAGTATACACAAGCTATGGAGATATCAGTAGAAAAAATTGCATTTAGTTTAGATGAGTTATATATTTGGAATATGGGATCAAATATTTAAATTTGTTTTAACTATTAAATTAACCTAAAGTAGGACTTTGATCTTTGTGGAAAATATTGGACACCATGTGTTAAGCTTATGATGTGTAAGCAATTGACACTATTCATTTTTTTAAATGTTTTGATTAGATTTTTTTTTACAAATGATTGATGTAAATTTATATCTAATCACTGCTATGTTGGAATTAATATTGATACTGTTATTATTCATTTTTATTTGACTACTTTTGGATTGTTTGTCTTCATTGCTCTGTTGATTGCTATTCTGAATGTTGCTGGGCCGGATTTGATTTTGGAATTGTAGTATTGTGCATTATGTTGACTGATACATTTTTTTAAAAAAAGAGAAAATAATGGGACCTAAGATTGAGCCTTGTGAAACCCCATGCCTTATTGTCAACTTATTGTGTAATCTGATGCAGAAACAGTTTCTTACAAGTTTAGCTAAATGTCAATTGTCTGACAGGGTGGTTTGGCAGATGCAATCACTTTGGATGGAGGTGACATTTACACCGCTGGACTGAAGAACTACAAACTGCATCCCATAATTGCTGAGAACTATGGCTCTGGTAAGATGATTCTTGTATTTGTTAAGCCCCTTTTGACTATCAACATTTTTAAATGCTTAACTTTACCACTATGTTTAGCGTCCGAGAGCTGTTACTACGCTGTGGCCGTGGTTAAAAAGGGCTCCGGATTTGGCATCCAAGATCTGAAGGGGAAGAAGTCCTGCCACACCGGTTTGGGAAAATCCGCCGGCTGGAACATTCCCATTGGAACTCTGGTGTCTATGGATATACTGAAGTGGAAAAGCATTGAGGATAAACCAATTGAGGAGGGTGAGTGACAGCTTTTAAACCATCTCACATGTTGGACAAACCCATGTGACCACGTCTCTTTGGGTGAAGCCATGTTTGGTAAAGTTAAAAATGGCTAGTACGCTGACAGGGCGCTTAACCCTGGATGCAGAACGGTGTCTCCACGGTGGACTCATTTCGAAGTCCGTTAGTTTCCATCCCTGCCCTGAATATACGCAGAGCTTGTATATTTGCCGGTTGCTGCAACTTAGCTAAAATCTTAATTGTTAGACAGGAAGTCATGCACAAACACCAAATAAATTATCCGGTTTACTTTCAAAATTAAAGACTCAGTTTTCAAGGCGGATTGTATTTTACACTTTGAAATGTTTTAATGGGCAGGAACAGACATGAATAAACTTGTCAAAGGTTTTCAGCTGTAATTTGACCTTGACACAAATGAGGACATGTGGATTCAGGAGGTCCACAATTAAAGAATCATATTACAGGCATATCTCGGGCAGCTATATGACTGACTGTTGCCTGTTACTAGGGTTGTTCCGATACCAATATTTTAGTACTGGTACCAAAATGTATTTCGAAACTTTTCTAAATAAGGGCGACCAGAAAATTTTTTGTTATTGGCTTTATTTTAACAAATGTTACGATACATTAAACGTGTTTCTTATTGCAATCTAAGAACACTTTTGTAAGCAAACAAAGGCTCCTAATTCATCTGACGTATGCAGCAACATATTTTGTCAAAATTATGAGTGACAAGCTGTAAAAATGTATTATTAATCCACTTGTTCATTTACTGTTTTTTTCTGTTTAAACATGTTCTATCTACTCTTCTGTTAAAATGTAATCACTTATTCTTCTGTTTGGATACTTTACATTAGTTTTGGATGATGCCACAAATTTAGGTATCAATCAGATACAAAGTCGTTACAGGGTCATACATGGTGGCATGTGTTCAGGGACTTATTTCCTGAGTTAACAAACATAATATGAATAAAAAAAGTGTGTGATGATAAAGTATCGATGTAATATCGACTAAACGCTCTTGTACTTGGTGTAATTACAGTGGATGTCAGGTGTAGATCCACCCATGGCGTTTGTTTACATTGTGGCTACGATGTGTAGTGAAGCATGTTTAGCTATTCCTCGTCCTGCAAGGATGATACTTGTAAGAAACTTACTTTGTCGCCATGTAGGTGAGGATTAGTGATATAGAAGTACCTAAAACAATGCTGACTGCGGATGGATGTTCGCCGCTAGCCATGTCTTAAAGCACCTCTTCCGGAGGGTGTTTCAGTGTTATAACTTCACCTTTTATTGTTAGTTTTTAGGCCAAAATGTGTCCGTTCTCCCTTTTCTGTCTACACTGTCTGCCTGTAAATACTCTGTGATTGTGCACTGACGAACATGCTCCTCTGCTCGTAAAACCAGCAATGACATGATGACGCGCCATCATGCCCGGGAACCGGTACTTTTCAAACCGCGCATAGTACAGTTTGATTCATTAGTACCGTGATACTATACCAGTAAACGTATACCGTACAACCCTACTGCTACAAAAATTGTCATTCTGCAAGGCAAAACTGACTTGACTCGTGGATAAGACAGATGCCCGCCTGAGTACTGACAGACGACAAACCTCAAGACGTTCCACAGTGTTGCCATTGCATAGCTCGCATGGCAGGACCAAGTTTATTTGCTTCTGCGACTCTGGAAGGACAAAATAAACGGTCACGTGATTGTGTGGATTTGCAAGTCTGCGCTATTGTTACCCGTTCAGTGAAAATCGTGGGTAAGAGCTCGGTCCGCTTATGGACTATGGGGCGGTGATCTCATACTGTGTAAAATGTATACAGATGTGACAAGAAAATTGTCTTTTGCAGCGGTGGCTAACTTCTTCTCCAAAAGCTGTGCCCCCGGAGCAGCGAGGGAGACCAAACTGTGTGATGGCTGCAAGGGAGACTGTTCGCGGTCCCACAATGAGCCCTACTACGACTACGGCGGTGCTTTCCAGTTAGTTTGCATCAATCTTTTCCAAGCATTATGTCTGGATATACTGTGTGGTAATCGACAACTGTTACTATAGGTGCCTGGTGGAAGGGGCCGGAGACGTGGCTTTTGTGAAACATCTGACTGTGCCTGGTAAGTTCTGAAGAGTGATGCTCAGCCTTGTATTCATTACATTATGTACAACATGTCACATTGCAAAGTCCAGCTAGTTGCCGTTCGACATTTGTTTCTCCTAGATTTTTATGGTAAATTAAAAGAAAAGTTCAGTGCCGTCTGCAAACATTGTTAAAACTGAGAATTGCAAGGAAATACTGAATTTTTTTAAAGGTGCTGTCTCACTTGCAGATAGCGAAAAGGCCAACTACGAGCTGCTGTGCCCCGACAACACCAGGGCGCCCATAGAGGAGTACAAAAAATGCCACCTGGCAAGAGCACCAGCTCACGCAGTTGTCAGCCGCAAGGACCCGCAGCTGGCAGAATTGATCTGGACGAGCCTCACCACAGTGCAGGTAAGATGCACAACACTGATTCTCAAACTCTACTAAAGACAGAGATACCCGGTTGTAATATACTGTTCCACCACTTGTGGCAATAATGACAACGTCAAGCAGAAGTCTGCAGCTAAAGTCATTGACGTTTCCATCCATTTTCTACTGCCTGTTCCCTTGGTGTTGCGAGGGGTGCTGGAGCCTATCTCAGCTGCATTCGGGCAGAAGGCAGGGTACACCCTGGACAAGTTGCCAAGACAGACAGACAACATTCACACACTAGGGTCAATTTAGTGATGCCATCAACTTGTCCACAGGTGCAGGTCTCTGGAGATGGGAGGAAGCTTAAGTGCAAAAATTATGACTTCAGGGATGAATTTGTATTTTCATTTGCACTTAAACATTCTCAGTCTTTTTTTAAATAAACCATCTATAATTTTCATGAAATTAAATATAGCGTTTTACATAGTGAAACCCATTATCTACATTTAAACCAGTGTGGGTGACACTAGGAGCAGGTGGGTAAAGTGTCTTGTTCAAAGACACTCCACACCAGCAGTGACTAGGATGGCGGAAGCAGGAATCGAACCTGGAAGCCTGAAGTTGCTGGCACGGCCGCTCTACCAACTGAGCTACGTAACTGTGCCATATACTTGTTTTGCAGTCTGCCTGACCTAAGCCTTTATCTTAGATTAACAATTTCATATAATTTGACAGTTTATCCTAAAACACTAGATTTAATTTTAATATGACAAAAGCAAGAGATTACTTTCATAATATTTGAGTGGGCCCCGGGGCCTTCTATAGTGTGAAAGTCGGGCACCAAGGTCAAAAAGATTAAGAACCCCTGTTATATGCTACATCTAGCGGTACGCACGACCACATTTAGTATTTTTTCTCAGGTATTTGGATATTGTATGAATTGACCAAATGTTCAAGAACTAAGATTATTTAGAATTGGATAAACTACTTTTTAATGCATAATTGATACGTTAATCATTTGAGGATGATTCGGATTTAAAATGCAGCTAAAAGACAACTATAGATACAATGCTTGATTAGTGAACTTGACTTTATTGCTTCTGTTACCAATTCAATTAATAGTCTGTCTGGTGTGAACTTTACTATTTCTTGATCAGCAATCCTTTGCATTCTATTTATTTATTTTTAAACTAGGGCTTCAACCTATTCTCCTCTGAGGCATACGCTCCTGCTAAGAACCTGATGTTTAAAGATTCTGCTGTGGCGTTTGCCAAGCTGCCTGACAACACAAACGCCTTCATGTATTTGGGTTCCACCTACACGGGCATCGTGCGCTCCCTGACAAAAGGTAGTGACGAACTAAACACCAACTTATAAGGCGAGTGATTTTTTTTAATTTAATGCTTGACTTTTCAGAGGTCACTACAACTGATGATGGCGGCGCCATCACATGGTGTGCTGTGGGTGCTGCTGAGACCAGCAAGTGTGACAAGTGGAGCTTTAACCCTCTGGTGGGTGAGGACCGCAACATTATTTGCCAGGAAGCCCCAACAGTTGAAGCCTGCTTGAAAATGATCATGGTAGTGTTGCTTAGTTTTATTCATTTATTTAAAAAAAATTAAAATAAATAAATCTGATCAAAGTGTCATTTTTCTCTCTAGCGCAAAGAAGCTGATGCGATGGCGGTGGATGGAGGAGAGGTGTTCTCAGCTGGGAAGTGTGGTCTGGTTCCAGCCATGGTGGAGCAGTACGACGAAGGTATTATTAATGAGGTTGTGTGCCACATGCTTGTCAAGTGTTTCCCGCAGGACTACAATACTGTATATTTGGTCTCAATCAGGGATGTCAAACATGCGGGCCGGATCAGGCTCACGAACGGGTTCATAATTGTTCTGTGTACTTTGAACACTTATAGTTTGAACAGTCTCTTAAACTGAATCATATTGGTGCTTTTATTTATTTAAGGGATTAAGCATAGAAATAAATGATAAATGGGTTATACTTGTATAGCGCTTTTCTACCTTCAAAGTACTCAAAGCGCTTTGACAGTATTTCCCTATTCACACACTGATGGAGAGAGCTGCCATGCAAGGCGCTACCAGCACCCATCAGGAGCAAGGGTGAAGTGTCTTGCCCAAGGACACAACGGACGTGACTAGGATGGTAGAAGGTGGGGATTGAACCCCAGCAACCCTCCGATTGCTGGCACGGCCACTCTACCAACTTCGCCACGCCGTAATTTAATTCCACATACGAATATGCTAAAGGTCTAAAGTGTTACGAGCATACAAATGTTTGAAATGAGATTTTCCTCTAAGGTTATATTTCTCTTTTGTTGAGAATAATTGTATATTCTTGGGTAGCATGTTATGGTTTGCTTTGTACATCATTTTAGCTGTTTGCAAATGCACCAAATCGTTGAATTACAATAATTGTGATTTTAATAAGTAAAGGGTTCGTATGTTCTCAATATCCAACATTATGTATTCTAATTTATCTTTTTGTAACAGTTAGTGAATGAAGCCCACATTTGTAGTAGTTTCCCCATATTTCTGCACGATAACGCAGATATGGTAACACTAGCGAGCAGTAAAGAATATGAAGTGGTTTTGCTTTATTCATTCACATGTTTCTTGCTACTTTTTTTTTAGATGGGATTTCCAATTAATTTGATCTATTATACCCAAAAATGTGTTTCAATGGAAATGACAAATGAGGTAGTTGATACATGGAATGATTTTTATTTATGCTTTTAGTTTTTGTTCCATCCTAGATGGGCTGTGACTTAACGTTCAATTGCCTTGTAGATGCACTGAGATTAAGTCAAAGTTCATTGTGTTTTTGAAAAGGCACCACTTTTATACCTCAGAATTTTCAACTACCTTGAAGTGTTTTGTCAAGAGGATTATTTGATATGCGCTTGTTCTATTTTGGGTCGACGTGCAACAACCATCTGAAGTTTTTTTTTTAAGTTATCATGCCATGATTTTACCTGTTTGGCCCACATGGGAATAGATTTTCCGACATGCGGCCCCTGAGTTAAAATGAGTTTGACACCCCTGGTCTAGAAATGTATTTGGCTTACAGTTGGTCTTGTTGAGAAATTTCAAGTCTGTCTTGAACAATGGCCATAGCACAGGAGATGCATGTGTTGAATAATCTCCTTTTCGTGGTTCAGGAGTAGAAATACGTTGCATTGCAACTGAATTCTAAGTGACTGCTTTCCCTCCACAGCAATGTGCACCGTATCTGGGGGTAAGTCATCTTTTTTTTTCTGCTCTTTGCTTCATCACAGCTAGTTCATAAGGCTGACAAACTTATTGACAGCTGGACTAGATTGCTCCCAAATGGATCACCCTCATAGATGACCGCTTGTGCATGAATTGTATTTTTTTTAATTTTCATGTAGCTACTGCCTCCTCCTACTTTGCCGTTGCCGTGGTCAAGAAGGGCTCGGGGGTGACCTGGGACAACCTGAGGGGGAAGAGGTCCTGCCACACGGGCTTTGGCAGGACAGCTGGTTGGAACGTTCCAATGGGGGAAATCCACAAACAAACTAATGACTGTGACTTCAGTAAGTAATTTGTTTTCTTTTGGGAAAATCTAATTATTTTGCAAGTAGCTTCTCAAAGACTCCAGCTTTTACTTTGAAGCACTGTAAAACTCAACATGCGTGAGTGTCTTATCACTCAAGATCCAAAATTACAAATCCCATATGTGCTATTGATTAGCATTAGCCCTTTTCACATGGATATTTCAAACTCCTTCAAATACACAACTAAGATGTATGTTCTACTTACACATTTTGATGTATAAAATACTTTCTAGGCTCAAGAGCCAGGAATAGCGCATTCAACATCTTAATGGCAGACTGAAACTTTGGTATTCTGACAGCAGGCTTGAAGTTAAACCGAGTATTGTCGCCATGTGAGTTTTAATAGACACCCTGCTGCACACAGAATTATTTCAGAACAAAAGTGCAAGATTAGAACTTAACTCTCCAGAAAAGATCACTGATTTTTCAAATTGTGGTAAAATTACCACAGGTGGGTCACGGTGTCCATCTTGTGGTATTTATTACAAAACTTAATTTATCTTAATTTTTTAAAACCAAACTTGTAAAAGACTCTTTACACGTTTTAGTAAGCTCAACTAAATGTTGAGATTAAATCTATGGTTCTAAAATTGTTTCTATGGTTTTATAGAATGCTCTAGTGTATCAACTGACTCAAGCGGGGATCTGAGATTGGTAGGTTGTGAGTTCAAACCCCGGCCGAGTCATACCAAAGACTATAAAAATGGGACCCATTACCTCCCTGCTTGGCACTCTGCATCAAGGGTTGGAATTGGGGGTTAAATCACCAAAAATGATTCCCGGGTGCGGCCACCACTGCTCCCCTCACCTCCCAGGGGGTGATCAAGGGTGATGGGTCAAATGCAGAGAATAATTTCACCACACCTAGTGTGTGTGTGACAATCATTGGTACTTACCTATGTTTCTAGATGGCGTGAAGGCAGTCTCTCCTCAGCAAGCCCGTTTTGCCCCAGAAAGAGGGCCAATTAAACTGCCAACCAAGTAGCATACTAGGACAATTACCCAAAACTTTGACACATTGAAATGACCTCTGTATTGCATATAAAACACAGAAAGGGCAGTGCCCCATTACGTTAAATTCTACCAGCAATTAACCTGATTTTAGTTTAATGAAGCTGTATTCTTCATAAAATGTGTTGGAACATGACTTGAAGTGGTTTTTTTTTTCTTCTCCCCCCTCTCAGCAAAGTTCTTCAGTAGTGGTTGTGCCCCTGGAGCGCCGGCTGACTCCCCATTCTGTTCTCAGTGCGCGGGCAGTGGCAAAAATGTGAATGACGAGTTCAAGTGCAAAGCCAGTGCTGAGGAGAAATACTACGGCTACGCTGGCGCCTTTAGGTAGGATGTTGGCAATACTAAGTGCTTGTGGAAAATTACACTAATTGTAGTTTTATTACAGCAGGGGTGCTGTATGGTAGCCTTATTTATTTGCTTGCTGCATTGTGTAATTTTGGTAATGTTACAATGTTGTTCAGTTATATTAACATGCAGTATATCCACAACTCTTCACTTTCTCCTTTTTCATGTTATACAACCTTATTCCAAAATTGAAACTTATTTTTGGTCAAAATTCTGCACACTATACCCCTTGACAATGTTTTTTTTTTAACTGCAAAAGGAAAAACTATCACATTTACATAAGTATTCCCAGCTAAAAAAATATGATCAAGTGCAACCTGTTTAAACTAATCATCCTTGAGATGTTCCAACGGCTTAATTGGAGTCCACCTGTGGTAATTTCAGTTGATTGGCCATGGTTTAGAAGGGCACATGCCGGTCTATACGAGGTCCCACACTTGATAGTACAAACCAAGACTGACGCCAAAGGAGTTGTCTAGACCTAAGATGAGTATTTCTCAAGGCACAAATCTGGGCAAGGGTACAGAAAAATATCTGCTGCCACTAGGACCTTCAATCTGTAAATTGCAGAAGAGCCCTAGTCAGGGACATGACCAAGAACCCGATGGTCACTCTGTCACAGCTAAGCATTCCATTGTGGAAACAGGGGAACCTTCCAGAAGGACAAATATCTCTGCAATCAGGTCTGAATGCTGTAGTGGCAAGACAATGGCCATTAATGACTAAGTTTGCTAAAATGCACCTAAAAGACTCAGACCATGAGAACCAAAATGATCTGGTCTGATGAGCCAAAGATTGAACTCTTGGCATGAATGCCAACACCATCCCTACAGGGAAGCGTGGTGGTGGCAGCAGCATCATGATGTGGGGTTGTTTTTCAGGAACTGGGAGATTAGTCAGGATAGAGAGATGAATGCAGCAATGTACCGAGACATTCTGGACTAAAACCTGCTCTTGAACACAGACTAGGGTGACTGTTCATCTTTCAACAGGACAGGGCCCTGAGCACACAGCCAAGATATAAAATGAATGGCCCGGATTTGAATCGGATTGAAAATTTTTTAGAAATCTTGTGGCATCCTATAAAATAAAAACTTGGCTAAAATTGCCGCCAAATGGGCATCAAAGTATTGAGCAAAAGCTGTAAATGCTTGTTGCTGTGATTTCATTTATAATTTGCTTAACTCAAAACATTTACATTTATGTAGCATGTTGGGGACAAAATGAATGTATTCCATATTTGAATAAGGGGTAACATAAAAAGTGAAGTGCTGTGAATACTTTCTGAATGCACTGAATATTGACCTACTGTAAATTGTCTAGCATCTTTAATGCACAATTGATCAAAGTGGCAGCTCCTGGATGACAAGATCTGCATCTTCACACTTCATGAAATCTATTTTGCTTCTTTTCATTTTTAGATGTCTTGTTGAAGGTGCTGGGGACGTCGCCTTCATTAAACACACAATTGTACAAGAAAACAGCGACGGTAAAACTCTGTCTTTTTTATCCTCAGTCATCTTTGTAACATTTTTAAAAACTGCCTCTTCTACTTTTGCAGGAAATGGTCCTGAATGGGCTCGCAATCTCTCCAGCAGCGACTATGAGCTAATCTGCCCCGGGAAGCCTAAGGTTCCAGTCGCTCAGTTTAAAGATTGCAACCTGGCAAGCACCCCAGCACACGCTGTGGTGACCAGGCCAGAGACCCGCAATGACGTCGTCCGCGTTCTCCAGGACGAGCAGGTCAGAATACAGAAATTGGAATTTTGTTCACCATTTTATATTTGTTTTAGTCCAGTTGGATGATTTAATTTATTATTATTATTTTTTTTTAGGCCAAGTTTGGTAGGGGCACCGATGCCAGTTTCAAAATGTTTGAGTCAAAGTCTGGAAAGAACCTGCTCTTCAAGGACTCCACCAAGTGTCTCCAAGAAATCCCTGCCGGGATTAGTTATGAGAAGTTCTTAGGAACCGGGTACATGAACGCCATGACCTCACTGAGGCAGTGCAGTGACACGGCTTCAGGTTTGTTCTGTTCCTCACGATATAGAATTACGGTACGATTTTTGACTTATTGAAATGATTTGTCTCACCTGTTGTACAGATCTGGAGAAACTGTGCACTTCCCATAGCTGCCAGTCAACAAACTAGATGGTTCTTCAGTTGTCCCTCACTGACTCAAATTCTCAATCTTCTGATGTTCTCCATATGCAAATCAACAATCATCATGTCCACTAACTATATTTCTGATTGTAGATCATCCATTTTCCTAACATGTTTGTATTTTTCAAATAAAGCCTTTGAATAACTTTTGGAGGGGTTTTTGACGCTTTACTAAAAGGTCAAATATTGAATAAGAGATTGAAATGCTTTTCTTTTAATACAAAATGAAGTGGTTGATGCAATATTAAACTATAAATTATTTTCCTAAACTTATTGGATAAACTGGCCAGGCACTATTGAAAAGATCAATACCACGAATGTGTTTTTAGTGACTATTATAAGAGATGGAGCAACTCTGAGGATCAGAAGGAGCATGTTTAAGGTCTGATACTAAACAATATACTTTGTAAAATAGTATAAGGATAATAGTTTTAAGACTGGAGGGGGAAAATATTATTTCCAAATTATAGAGCGGATTTCCTAAAATTATCGAAACTGGACAAGTTCGTAGAAAAACATCCACAGAGGACCAATGTGAATACAAAGCAAATATCAATGGCATTAAAGTGTGCAGCTGTAGTATTTATGATAAAATAGCATTTGACACTATCTTAAATTTAGAATGACAGAGGGCTGGTCTCAAAGTGGATAAGAAAATATTTACCAAAAGAAAGCAATACATGATAGGTGAAAATGTCAACAGCACTAGATGCCTTGCGGTGTATTACAAGGATTGTTACTGGGACAAATTGTTCAATCTTTATATAAATGACATTTGTAGAGTTGCAAAGGACTTCAAGTTGGTAATATGTGCAGACCACAGAACTGTTGCTCAGGAGAGAACACAGAAGGTAATGCCAATATCAGAAGAAATAAACAAATTAAAAAAACAAGCAAAAGGTTTTACACCAAAAAACCCTACATATTCTCAACTGCTTGCTAGTGTTGTGTAGAAATATGGGGAAATAACTAAAGTGCATTCCATTCACTAATTGTTACAAAAGAAGTCAGGATAATACATAATGTAGGTTTAAGACATGAAGTAAAAAAAAAAAAAAAAAAATACTGATGTGGGTCACTGAAGCTTCAAGAGGTAGTCACCTGAAATGGTTTCTCACTTCACAGGTGTGCTTGAAGCTTGAGAGAATGCCAAGAGTGTGCAAAGCAATCAGAGCAAAGGGTGGCTATTTTGAAGAAACCAGAATATAAAACTTTTCAGTTATTTCACCTTTTTTTGTTGAAGGCCTACTGAAACCCACTACTACCGACCATGCAGTCTGATAGTTTATATATCAATGATGAAATCTTAACATTGCAACACATGCCAATACGGCCGGGTTAACTTATAAAGTGCAACTTTAAATTTCCAGCGAAATATCCGGCTGAAAACTTCTCGGTATGTTTGCGCGTGACGTCACGGGTTGAAGCAGAAATTTTGGAATAGCACGGTGGCCAGCTTAAGTCGTCTGTTTTCACCACATAATTCCACAGTATTCTGGACATCTGTGTTGGTGAATCTTTTGCAATTTGTTTAATGAACAATGGAGACAGCAAAGAAGAAAGCTGTAGGTTGGATCGGTGTATTAGCGGCTGGCTACAGCAACACAACCAGGAGGACTTTGAGTTGGATAGCAGACGCGCTATCCGACGCTAGCCGCCGACCGCACCGATGATCGGGTGAAGTCCTTCGTCGCGCCGTCGATCGCTGGAACGCAGGTGGGCACGGGTAGTGATGAGCAGATGAGGGCTGGCATAGGTGGAGAGCTAATGTTTTTAGCATAGCTCTGTCGAGGTCCCGTAGCTAAGTTAGCTTCAATGGCGTTGTTAGCAACAGCATTGCTAGGCTTCGCCAGGCTGGACAGCATTAACCGTGTGGTTACAGGTCCAGTGTTTGGTTCGGTGTCATCTGATAGTAGAAGTAATAATAGTATTGTTGATCTTCTGTCTATCCTTCCAGTCAGGGGCATGTTTCTTCTGTTTCTATTTGTTTTAATTATTAAATGAACCAAAAATATGACTTATTTTATCTTTGTGAAAATATTGGACACAGTGTGTTGTCAAGCTTATTGTCACGGCGCGGATTCGATCCCGCTTCCCTCCTGCCAACGCCGCTCATCCGTCTGTCGCACCTCGGGACACGCCCACGGGTGCGCACATCCAGGGATGCGCCGCGCGTGTCTCCGCCCTGCAGCAGCCACCAGCTGCAAACACTCACCGGTTATCTGCACACCTGATCCTGACGAGGGCGTGCCGGATAAAGGCAGGGTGCACCCAAGGATCGGCGCGGGAACTTAGTTTTCTCATGGTGTACAGTAAGCGACTGCCTTTAGACTCTCTCCTTGTTTCCTCTCCGTGCCTTGACCCCCCTGTATTCTCCCGTGTGCCCGCAGTGTTTTGCCTTCCCGGATCTCGACCACCTCGCATGGACTTGAACTCTGACGCTCCTCTCAGCCCCACAGACCCCGCTTGTATCCCGGATCATCTGCCTGCCCCCTGGACTTCCTCGTATCTCTTCAACACTTTGGTAACACACATTCCAGTTAAATACTACACACATAGTCTTACATCACACACTCTGGTATTCTAGTTCACACTCCATTTCCTTAGTTTAGTTGTATTGTTTATTATTATTATATATATATATATATATTGTCTATATATATATAATAAATATTTGTATATACTGCCCCCTGGTGTCTGAGCCGTCACCTCCCCTTTAGTTGAAACACAACACTTATGAGATGCGATGCAAGTGTAAGCCACTGCGACACTATTGTTCTTTTTTTTTTATTTTTTACAAATGTCTAATGATAATGTCAATGAGGGATTTTTAATCACTGCTATGTTGAAATTGTAACTAATATTGATACTGTTGTTGATGATATTCATTTTTGTTTCACTACTTTTGGTTTGTTCTGTGTCGTGTTTGTGTCTCCTCTCAATTGCTCTGTTTATTGCAGTTCTGAGTGTTGCTGGGTCGGGTTTGGTTTTGGAATTGGATTGCATTGTTATGGTATTTCTGTGTATTATTTTGTTGGATTGATTAATTAAAAAATAAACAAATTTTTTAAAAAAATAATCGATTTTTTAAAAATGAGAATCGATTCTGAATCGTGAAAATCGCGATTCGAATTCGAATTGATTTTTTCCCACACCCCTAATATTTAACAAGGTCATCAAATACAAGCAACTTTGATTGCATAAACAGATTTTGAGTATGTTCTAAAAAAACAACGTTGTGAATGATCCGCACTGCTCTTTTCTGTATTATGATCAGAGGATGAATTATGTTGTGGTAAGTATTCCCCCATACTTCGACACAATATGTAAGGTATGGGGGTACCAAGGTGCAGTATAGAGTACAGAGTGCATTTTCATTGAGGTATAGTTTTGCTTTGTTTATAATTGAGAGGCTTTTGGAGATTTTTGTTTTAATGTGTCTGACATGGGGTTTCCATGATAGTTTACTATCAATTATTACTCCCAAAAATGTATTCTCATTTACGATTTGAATTTGGGTACCATCAATACTTATTTTCTGTTCAGACGTTATGTTGCAATTTCCAAACATCACTATCTTAGTTTTATTTATATTCAAGGATAATTTATTTGTGTTCATCCATTTTTTACTATGTTTAGTTCTGTGTTTACTGTATTTTATGAGCTCATTATAGTCATCACTACTGTAGAATATATTTGTGTTGTCTGCAAATAGTATACTTATCAGTATTTTGGATGTATTAAACATATCATTAATATATAAATTAAACCGTTTTGGCCCCAACATGGACCCTTGGTGGATACCACAAGCAATGCCAAGAGTATCAGATAAATATTGACCCATTTTTACAAACTGTACCCTCCCTGTTAAATAACTTTTTAACCAGTCACCAGCCAGCCCCCTAATTCCATATCTTTCCATTTTATCTAGTAGAATTGAATGATTAATGGTATCAAAGGCTTTTTTTAGATCAATAAAGATACAAACTGCATATATTTTATGCTCCAGTGCATTAGTAATTTCTTCAATAGCTTCAGTTATCGCCATTGAGGTTGTTCGTTTGAACCTAAAGCCATACTGACCGTCATTGATTATATGATGCTTCTCATGAAAAGATTCAAGTCGAGAGTAAAATAGTTCCTCTAAGATTTTTGAGAACTGAGGAAAAAGAGAGATTGGTCTGTAATTAGTGAAAGCGTGTTTGCTGTCACTTTTGAAAAGCGGAGTTACCTTAGCGATTTTCATTTGACTTGGAAAGCTGCCAGTCTGGAATGATAGGTTACATATATTAGTTAAGGGTTTTACAATATTCAGTATAACTTTTTGAACCAATATCATGTTGATATCATGGCAGTCAGTGGAGCACTTACTTTTACACTTCCGCACAATGTTTGTCACTTCCTGCTCATTTGTAGCTGAGAGGAAGAATGACAAAGAATTCTGTTCAATAGTTGATTTTGTAACTCTATTGTCTGGGATGTTAACAGCCAACTTAGGACCAACACTTACAAAAAAAATGTTTAATTTATTCACTACATCACTCATACTATAATCTTCACTGTTTTCATCAAGAAAGTAATCAGGATATGTCAACTTTGAATATCCTTGTTTGTCTACACTATTCAAAACATCCAAAGTTCCTTTTATATTGTTTTTGTTTTCATATAGTTTTTTTAAAATAATATAACCTTTTGCTTGTTCTTATATCAGTTAATTTATTTTTGTACTTCTTGTGTCGTTGTTCGACTTCTTTTGTTCTTATTTTGATGAACAGTTTGTAGAGATTGTTTTTCTTTTTACAGGCATTAATTACCCCTTTTGTGACCCAAGGGCTATTTTTATTTTTTCCTTTTATAAAATATTCTTTCACAGGGAAATGTTTATTATGCAGGGAAGTGAAGATGTCTAAAAAATTACAATAAGCACTGTCCACATTTGGTTCTCTGTAAACTGAAGTCCAATCCTGAACTGCTAAGCTATTGTTTAGGGCACAGATTGTTTCCTCAGTTGTTATTCGTTTAGAGATTTTTGCCATAGTGTCTTTGGTTTTCTTGAGATGACAGTCATATTAAGTAAAAACAGGTAAATGGTCAGTGATATCACATATAAATAGGCCACTGGTGACTTGATTTCCCATAATGTTAGTAAAAATGTTGTCAATGATTGTGGCACTGTGTTATTCTGCTTGGTTTGGTTATGGTTGGATATAGAGACAAGCTGTACATAGTGTCAATGAAGTCATCAAAATGTTTTTGCTTGCTTGAATTTGACAAATCAATGTTAAAATCACCACAGATAAATATGGCTTTATGGTTCACAGAGGAAAATAGTTTACCCATCCACTCATTGAAAGTTTCTATGCTTGAACCAGGTGCCTTACACCTGACACTTACATCATGTGTTGCCTTCATTATAATACTAATATAAGACTTTTAAAGTAATTTTGATAGTAGGCTAATATAGCTAATATAGACACTTACATCATGTGTTGTCTTCATTATAACACTTATATAAGACTTTTAAAGTCATTTTGATAGTAGTCTATTATAGCTAATATAGACACATCATGTCTACCGTCAGTCTACCCCAGGGCAGCTGTGGCTATGAAAGTAGCTTACCACCACCAGGTGTGAATGAATGATGGGTTCTACGTGTAAAGCGACTTTGGGTACTTAGAAAAGCGCTATATAAATCCCAGGTATTATTATTATTATTATGTGTTGCCTTCATTATAATACTAATATAAGACTTTCAAAGTCAGTTTGATAGTAGTCTAATATAGTTAATATAGACACATCATGTGTTACCTTCATTATAGCACTTTTATAAGGCTTTTAATTTTTTGCAGCTCCAGACAGATTGTTTTTTTGTCCAATATGGCTCTTTCAACATTTTGGGTTGCCGACCCCTGCGTTAGAGGATCTCAAGGTGACTCATTATATTATATCTTTGCTTCTTTGGGCCAAAGAAAATGATTTCAGTTGTGTCTGTTTGAGCTGAAGAAGTCACTAAAGTCACTAAAGCTGTTGGTATACAACATTTTTTTAGGACTTTGCCCCAAAAATGGCAAGTCGAATATATTCAGTACTGTGGCATCAAGACTACTCTTCTTTACGAGTTTTAAGGCCTTCGGAAATGTTCCAGTCTGAAGTCAAATTTTAACTAGACGAGTGAATTGTGGTAAAAAACTACTCAGCACAGATTCGAGAAATCTAGCGTCTCATCAAGGCAGCATGTTGATGGACTCAGACTGTGGACGATTTCTTCAACGGTTTTGTCAGTGACAAAAGTGAAATGTGCCAGCTCGAGTTGACGAGCTGGCTGCAGAGTAGCTGGCATGATTAAAGTATTACCATATTTGTTTCAAACTTAGCTAAACAATTGAATAACAAGAAGTCAGATCACACACACAGCTGTTTGGCTTGATGCCAAATATTCGCGGAGTCCAAACCGCCCATGCAACGTCAACTAATGCAAGAGAAATTACTACATTTGGTAACAAATTCCTACAATTTGTGTTTTATCTTTAACGATGTGCGTTTTACCTGCCACATGTCATATCTGTGTATAGTACTTTTCACCAAACTATTGTTTTTAGTATTTACAAATGACTGTATTTTTCTTAAATCATAGACCAAGAGTGGCAAGCATAAATCATGAAGTATAATGTCAATAAAGCTACCTATTATATTCTAACCCAATCCTAGATTATGGTAGGCTATATGTAATAAATGAAATTGTAAATTGTTCTTTGAGTGCAACAAGAAAAGCCCAATTTGTCGATTGTCTTTTAATTTTTATTTATATTTTGTAAAATTGTAATTACAGTGTAATAAGAACCATATGTTAAATGTATTGTTTGATTTTGTTTTTGTTAAAATGAAGCCAAAAATTGATTTTATTTGTGGTACCCTTTATTTTGAAAAGTTGACACCTTATATTGTACAAAGCCAAAAAACAGTGAAGTTGACACATTGTGTAAATTGTAAATAAAAACAGAATACAAAGATTTGAAAATCCTTTTCAACTTACACTACCGTTCAAAAGTTTGGGGTCACCCAAACAATTTTGTGGAATAGCCTTCATTTCTAAGAACAAGAATAGACTGTCGAGTTTCAGATGAAAGTTCTCTTTTTCTGGCCATTTTGAGCGTTCAATTGACCCCACAAATGTGATGCTCCAGAAACTCAATCTGCTCAAAGGAAGGTCAGTTTTGTAGCTTCTGTAACGAGCTAAACTGTTTTCAGATGTGTGAACATGATTGCACAAGGGTTTTCTAATCATCAATTAGCCTTCTGAGCCAATGAGCAAACACATTGTACCATTAGAACACTGGAGTGATAGTTGCTGGAAATGGGCCTCTATACACCTATGTAGATATTGCACCAAAAACCAGACATTTGCAGCGAGAATAGTCATTTACCACATTAGCAATGTATAGAGTGTATTTCTTTAACGTTAAGACTAGTTTAAAGTTATCTTCATTGAAAAGTACAGTGCTTTTCCCTCAAAAATAAGGACATTTCAATATGACCCCAAACTTTTGAACGGTAGTGTACATTCAATTGAATAGACTGCAAAGACAAGATACTCAACGATCGAACTGGAAAGCTTTGTTATTTTTTGCAAATATTAGCTCATTTGGAATTTGATGCCTGCAACATGTTTCAAAAAAAGCTGGCACAAGTGGCAAAGAAGAATGAGAAAGTTGAGGAATTCTCATCAAACACTTATTTGGAACATCCCACAGGTGAACAGGCTAATTGGGAACAGGTGGGTGCCATGATTGGGTATAAAAGCAGCTTCCATGAAATGCTCAGTCAAGGATGGGGCGAGGGTCACCACTTTGTGAACAAATGCGTGAGCAAACAGTTTAAGAACAACATTTCTCAAACGCAGCCATTACAAGGAATTGAGGGATGTCACCATCTACGGTCCGTAATATCATCAAAAGGTTCAGAGAATCTGGAGAAATCACTGCACGTAAGTAGCAAGTCTGAAAACCAACATTGAATGCCCGCGACCTTCAATCCCTCAGGCGGTACTGCATCAAAAAGCAGCATCAGTGTGTAAAGGATATCACCACATGGGCTCAGGAACACTTCAGAAAACCACTGTCAGTAACTACAGTTGGTCGCTACATCTATAAGGTCAAGTTAAAACTCTACTATGCAAAGCGAAAGCCATTTATCAACAACACCCAGAAACACTGCCGGCTTCGCTGGGCCCGAGCTCATCTAAGATGGACTGATGCATAGTGTAAAAGTGTTCTGTGGTCTGACGAGTCCACATTTCCAAATTGTTTTTGGAAACTGTGGACGTCGTGTCCTCCGGACCAAATAGAAAAAGAACCATCCGGATTGTTACAGGCGCGAAGTTTACAAGCCATCATCAGTGATGGTATGGGGGTGTATTTGTGCCCAAGGCATGGGTAACAAACACATCTGTGAAGGCACCATTAATGCTGGAAGGTACATACAGGTTTTGGAGCAACATATGTTGCCATCCAAGCAACGTTATCATGGACGCCCCTGCTTATTTCAGCAAGACAATGCCAAGCCACATTCTGCATGTGTTACAACAGCGTGGCTTCGTAGTAAAAGAGTGCGGGTACTAGACTGGCCTGCCTGTAGTCCAGACCTGTCTCCCATTGAAAATGTGTGGCACATTATGAAGCCAAAATACGACAACGGAGATACCGGACTGTTGAACAACTTAAGCTGTACATCAAGCAAGAATGGGAAATAATTCCACCTGAATATCTTCAAAAATTGGTCTCCTCAGTTCCCAAACGTTTACTGAGTGTTGTTAAAAGGAAAGGCCATGTAACACAGTGGTAAAAATGCCCCTGTGCCAACTTTTTTGCAATGTGTTGCTGCCATTAAATTCTAAGTTAATGATTATTTATTAAAAAAGTTACGTTTCTCAGTTCGAACGTTAAATATCATGTCTTTGCAGTCTATTCAATTAAATATAAGTTGAAAAGGATTTACAAATCATTGTATTCTATTTTTATTTATGAATTAAACAATGTGCCAACTTCACTGGTTTTGGGTTTTGTATATACACTGACTATTTATCTGGCAAGCACTTTTCTGATATTTTCATGTAGCCTCGGCCTCTTACTTTGTCGTTGCCGTGGTCAAGAAGGGCCCAGGGGTGACATGGGACAACCTGAGGAAGGAAAGGTTGTCCCATGCTTTGGCAGAACAGCTGGTTGGAATATTCCAATGTGGGAAATCCACAAACAAACTAATGACTGTGACTTCAGTAAGTAATTATTTTTGTTTTGGGGAAAATACTCAAACGATTTCAAGCATTTAAAAATAAAATACTTTCTGGTGCATTTAACATCTTAATGGCAGTAGACTGAAACTTTGGTCTATTGACAGCAGGCTTCCAAAAACATTGCAGAGCGTTGTCGCCACCTTCAGGAGTTTTAATAGATGACACCCTTCTGAATATAGTAGAATCCCCTTCAGAATAAAAATGCCAGATTACAATTGAACTCTTCCTGAAAAGATAATGGATTTTCAAATTGTGGTAGGTTGCCATCGGTGGTTCACAGGCTCCATCTAGAGCAGGGGCGTCAAACTCGTTTTCATTGAGGGCCACGTCGCAGTTATGGCTGCCCTCAGAGGGCCGGCCGCTTGTAACATTAATAAAGGAAACATACATGTATAAGGATTAGCCACATGATATTGTCACATGATTACCTATGCATTTGATTAGTAAATGTATATTTTACCTACACTGTAAGAAAAAAAAATCTGTGGATTTTGGGGTCAAAAAAATGACAGAATTTTACCATGAAATTTACAGTAAAATGGTCACACTCTAGTTTACTGTAAAATTCTGGTGATTGAGCTGCCAGTTTTTTTTTTTTTTTTTTTTTCATAACAAAATATGGTTGCTGTTTTCACAGTGTATTACTGTAAATGTAAAAATGGTACCACAGTTTTTTTCTTACAGTAGG
>NC_084746.1:30485462-30580462 GCF_033978785.1 Entelurus aequoreus
TCACGACAACTGGAAAAACTTCCGAGCAGAGTTTGAGGATTATCTGCTGGCGACCGGACTCAACGAGAAGGAGAAGCCCGTCCAAGCAGCGGCGCTGAGACGGCTAATGGGGAACGACTGCCTCCATGTTTACAAATACAACCTGGGACTCACTGCCGACCAACAGAAAGATGCCGGTGCTATTCTGGAGGCACTGGAGGGATACTTTACCCCCGCGAAGAACGTCACATTCGAGAGGTACGTTTTTGGAAACTTAAAGCAAGAGGAAGGAGAACTCATAGATGCTTTTGTTACAAGGCTGAGAGAAAAGGCTGCCTCTTGTGAATACGGAGCTACAAAAGATGAACTCATAAAGGACAAGCTGGTCCTTGGCATTGCTGATGAGGGCGCCAGACGTCGTTTGCTAAGAGAAAATGATCTCAAATTGGATCAGGCAATCATGATCTGCCGTGCAGCCGAGGTCATGGACAATAAATTAAAGACTATGTCACTGGGCAACTCTGGGCCTGGAGAGAGCATCAATGCCACGCAGGGGGGACAAAGATATGGACGCAGGTCTGCCGGTAGGCCATCTGAGCCCACCAACATCAGTCCACAGCTCCAGGGCATGAGAGACACAGTGGAATGCAAGTACTGTGGCACAAGGCACAAACGTGGGCGAGACCAGTGCCCTGCATTTGGTAAATCCTGCCGCTCTTGTGGCACTGCCAACCATTTTGCCAAAGTATGCATGAAGAGGGGTCAGCACGCACGCCAGTTGAACACTGTGGATCACCCGTCGACAGGGGAACAGGAGGACATTGATGGAGATGAGAGAGATGTGTACACAGCAGAGAGCGTGGGAGCTGTGAACACGCAAGGGAAGAAGTGGTTTGTCAATCTGCCACTGCAACAGGGGGTCCAGAGGTGCCAGCTCGACTCTGGAGCCACCTGCAATGTGATTAGCATGAAGGACACGATGAGACTGGTGCCCAGAACGCCTCTTCAGAAGAGTCTCACCAGATTGAAGCTGTACAGCAGTGAGTGGATGAACTCGCTGGGGTTGTACAGCACACAGTGTGTCATTAGGGGCAGAACACACAAGCTGGACTTTGAGGTTGTGCGTACAGGCCAGAGGCCCTTGCTTTCAGGGGAGACATGTGAGAGACTGGGTCTGATACGATTCACCATTCCTGAGGAGCTAAATAAAGTGGAACACTGCAGGATGGGAGACCTGACCAAAGAGCGTCTCATCAACACATACCACGACGTGTTCACCAGCCCAGTTGAGTCCCTGCCTGGTGATGTTCACTTTGAGCTGGACAGCAGTGTGGCGCCTGTGCAGTGTGCCCCCAGGAATGTTCCAGTGGCCCTCAAGGCAGCTGTTAAAGCACAGCTCGATCAATACGAAAAGGATGGACATTTAACCACAGTCACACAGCCCACAGACTGGATCAGCAATCTGGTCATAGTGAAAAAAACGGATAAATTGAGACTATGCATTGACCCAAAGCCACTCAACCGAGCCCTGAAACGGTCCCACTACCTCATGCCCACTTTAGATGACGTGTTGTACAAGCTGCCAAAGGCGCGTATATTCACGCTGGTGGATGCGCGTGATGCATTCCTGCAGTGCCGACTGGATGAGGAGAGTAGCCTGATGACAACGTTCTGGACACCATGGGGCAGAAAACGGTGGCTGAAGCTCCCTTTTGGTGTGTCAGTGGCTCCGGAACTGTACCAGAGAAAGCAACATGAGCTCCTAGCTGGATTAACTGGGATTGAGCCCATAGCCGATGATATCCTCATAGTTGGCTGCGGGGATACGGACGATGAGGCCAACCGCGACCACGACACAAACCTAATTTCCCTAATGGACAGATTAGAGAAGTTAAGCTCAGGCTGAGCCTGAAAAAGTTGCAGTTCCGAGTGAAGGAGGTCCGTTTCCACGGCCACATACTGTCTGCCGAGGGCCTCAAGGCTGACCCTGACAAGGTCAGGGCGGTTCTGGACATGCCGAACCCCACAGACGCTAAAGGGGTCCAGCGGTGTGTTGGCTTTGTGAACTATCTTTCCAGATTTATGCCCCGCCTGTCAGAGGTATGTGAACCATTGAGGAGGCTGCTAGACAAAGACGTGACGTGGCACTGGCTGCCAAAACATGATGCTGCCATGAAGGAAATGAAGACACTGGTCACAACAGTACCGGTCCTACGTTATTATGACGCCATCAAGCCAGTCACCATACAGAGCGACTCCAGTCAGACAGGCCTGGGCTGCTGTCTGCTACAGGAAGGGCAGCCTGTCACTTTTTCCTCCCGCGCCCTGACCCAGACGGAACAAAACTACGCACAGATAGAAAAGGAGTGCCTGAGCATCGTGTTCGCCTGTCAACGCTTCCACTACTACCTATATGGACGGGGTGATGTGACAGCAGAGACCGACCACCGCCCTTTAGTGTCCATCTTCAGTAAGCCCCTCCTCAGCGCGCCCAAGCGCCTACAGAGCATGCTCCTGACACTTCAGAATTACTGCCTTACGGTGGTGTACAAGCCAGGCCCTGAAATGTACATAAGTGACACGCTTAGTAGAGCCACCACCCCGCCACGGAAAACAGACACACTGTACCGACGAGAAATGGTCTGCAGCATGCAACAGGAGCAGTGTGACGCAGCGGCCATTCAGCAGGCAGACTACCTCAATGTCAGTAGCCAACGCTTGGCACAGATTCGAGCACACACAGAGGAGGATGTGTGTCTCCAAACGCTCAAGGCAGTCGTACTGCAGGGATGGCCAGAACACAAAGAGGAGGCCCCCGTACTCATCAGGGACTACTGGGCCATCAGAGATGAAATAAGCGCACAGGATGGCGTGCTTTTCAGGAGCCAGCGCGTCATCATTCCAAAAGCCATACGTCCGGAAATGCTGACGAGGATCCACTACAATCATGTGGGTGGTGAAGCATGCTACAGACATGCCCGCGATACATTGTACTGGCCCGGCATGCAAGGGGAAGTCAAAGACTATGTACAGCAGTGCTCTGTGTGTAACGAGTATGCGCACGAACAACAAAAAGAGACCATGATGTCACACCCGCTCCCTACACGTCCATGGCAGCTGGTAAGCATGGACTTGTACAGCTACGCAGCACAGAACTTCTTGCTCGTGGTGGACCACTACTCTGACTTCTGGGAGATCGACCTGCTCCCTGACTTGTCGGCCGACACCACAATCCGACGAATCAAGGCACAGTTTGCACGTTATGGCGTCCCGGACAGAGCCATTTCAGATGGGGGAAGCCAGTTTGCGTGTAGTGAATTCCGGGCATTTGCAAGGGAGTGGGGCTTCGAACATGTCATGTCCTCACCGCGGCACCCAAAAGCTAACGGCAAAGCAGAGTCAGCAGTAAAGATTGTGAAAGGCTTGTGCAAAAAGGCGGACCGTGCCAAAGAGGACCCCTGGAAGGCATTTCTGCATTGGCGAAACACCCACTGAGGGCATAAATTGCAGCCCAGCACAGCGACTCATGTCACGAAAGCTAAAAACACTTCTTCCGGTGGCCGACCAGCTCCTTGCACCTCAGGTCATCACAGGGGTTTCCGACAAGCTGAGGGGGAAGCATCAGGCGGCGAAGTTAGTGTATGACAAATCGGCGAGGGATCTGCCGGAGCTGAACGTCGGCCAGCCCGTCAGAATGAAGCCGCTCCCGGGAGACAGGACGGGCAGATGGAGGAGAGGGGTGTGCCTGCAGCAGTTGGGACTCCGGTCCTATCTGGTCGACGTAGAGGGGACCACATATCGACGCAACAGAATTGATCTTCGACCGGCCGAGGCAACCCCTGCCCAACCGCTGGCTCGACCAGAATTGACCCCAGCCTGCGAGTGGAGGTGGCAACAGAGACAGTGTTGGCGGTGCTGGGGGGTCTCCAAGGTCTTCACCAGCCCCAAGGTCACCGCCGTCTTCTCCGCAGGCCAGAGACACACCGCGCCGTGTGCTACAGGGCCGGACTTTCTCCCGGAGTGGGAGGCTGATTAAGCCTCCTGACAGACTTGACCTCTAGGTCACACATGGACTGTGCCGCGCACACACGCAAACACACACACACACACACACACACACACACATACACACATACACACACATACACACACACACACACTGACATACACTCGAATAAAACATGCATGGACTGTTTGCACTTTCAAACACACATGGGCTGTGAATTTTGTTGGAAAATAAAAATAAAAAATAAAAAAAAAGGAAGTGAGTGTTGTAACAATCCAAAAAAAAAGTGATGTTCTGATTGATGGTGATTTGATGACAGGTGTGTTCTTATCCTGCTACTATGTAGTGTTACGTTCTATTGCTATATATTTGATATCTGATATTGGATGTTGAACCAGGTATTGCTATCTGAGGTTGAATCTGGTGTTACTAGTATGTTGAGGGTCTACAGTTGATTTACAGGCAGCATTGTTCCAGTGTGGATACTTTACTAAAGGAAGGGAGATGTTACAGGGTGATTGTATTGACATACTGCGCCACCCTGTGGCAGCCACGGTGACCTCACCTATAACATATCCCTGCGTCACTTGTGTTTACCTCCGTTGTACTTCCTGCATGCAGCCTGAATACACGGTACTGAGACACAACAGGACTCTTGTCATCTTTATAATGCACCGCACCATATAACAGCCTCCTCTGCTAGCCTAACATAACCAGAAATCATGATCATAATTAAAGATAAAAGTATTTAATTTACTTTCCCTAAATATCTAAAAGTATTCATATTCTCTTCATGTCATATTATGCTCCTTCCAGAGCTGTTGCTTTTAGGTCAGAGTTTTTATCCAATCAGAATTCAGCTAGCTTATTTTGCCATGCTGTACGAAATCTGCCTGGGGCCTTCAGAATCAACAATGTGGGTGTCCGTCCACTGTAAGAAAACGGGCACATACAGTTGATAGATACTTGCGATAGCCAATCAGATCACGAATTGTTGTCAGTTAGGCCTTCTAGCTGGCCATACGTTGAACATGACATTTTCTGTGATTAGATACTCACCAGGACCGTTAGCAGATGAATTTGAGAACACATACAGTTGATAAACTGTTGCGATAGAATCAGATCACAAGTTGTCGACAGTTGCCTATCTAAGTAGCCTGATGTTAACGAAACTGTGATTGGATACTCAGTTGTAATTCCAAAGTGAGTATGCATTCACAAGTTGCAATTTAGCAGGAAGCTGGATGTGTTGCGCTTCAGCCATACCGGGCTAGCAGAAAAATCACCAATACTCCAATACTTCTGACCCAGTGTACAGGAGGCACATGGCGTATGAGCCAGTGGCGTGCGGTGAGGTTAATGTCTGGTGAGGCACGACTGCATCATCACAGTCAGATTTACAAACATATGAACCTGCAGTGCAGGTGTACCTAATGTTGTGTCCCTGCGGTCGTTCGCGGCTCCTGCAGCGCGAGCATTGTTGTTTTTGCACTTTTTGGCTTCTTGTTAAGTGACTTTTTTTGGGTGGATTCGGTCTTGCACGTGGAGGGTTTGGGTGTGGGATTTGGTTGGTGTGGCCGCGGCGCTCCCGTCGGGCGGTGCATTCTGCGGCGGAGGTGCTTGGCACCAGGAGGCGGGGTTATGAGACGAGCCTCACACAGAGTGTCTTCGCAGCAGAGTTTTATGAATGCTCAGCACTAAAAATACGTTACACACATACAGTTGTTGACAAAATACACTGTACATTATATACCTCAGCTAACTAAACTATGGAAATGTATAATATAATTCATATAGCAACACGGTCTCACTGCACAGCAGGCTAGCAGTTAGCCGAGTCATTGCGCACAATCCATGTTGAGGCACAACGCAGTGACATGCCTCAACTGGCTGCTGATCACCGCACAGTCTCTTCTCAGTATTTGAACGGAAAATGTGAAAATAAAAATAAAAATAATCTAAAACTGGTGAAGTTAAATGGAAAAATAACTTTAGTATAATCACTGGATACATATAACAATTTAATTTTTTTTTTTTTCTTTTTACTTTTTTTTTCTTTCCATGATGGCAGGTGAGGCCGTGCCTCCCCTGCCTCTAGTGACGGCACGCCACTGGTATGAGCAATAGTTGCATTAGAGAAAGTGCATGGACACTTGAACTTTACACGTACATGTGAAAATATAAAAAAACGAAGTATTTGAGAAATGAGACTAATTTAGTGCATGGAAACGTAGTGAGTGACGCACGTTCAATCGCTACATTAACTATCAGTGAAAACAATCCACAGGCGCTGCCTTTAACAATCTCCTTCCAGTCCGCGGACTAACAATGCTGAGCTAAAACAGCCAATAAGCGAGCCCTTGCTGATGTCACGATTGTCTTGGCGACAGGCCCCGCCTTTTAAAAGCACACACTCAGACACTCTTCTCTCATGAAACATGTCAACTGCATACACAATATATGTGAAAGTTTAAAAAAATTAAGTAATGCATTAATTACTTTCCCAAGTAATGGATTACATCTATTAAATTCCGTAAGTAATTCACTTACTTTTTGGGGAAAGTAACGACTAACTGTAATGTTTTAAGTAATTTTCCTAACACTGGTTATTATGACTTGGGTGTAAAGTTTGGTGGTGATCACGCAAATGCTGCACCATAATGGAAGTATTAATATTAGTATTAGATATAGTTTTCAATGACTTCCTAGACATTTTTAAAGCACCATAAATGTTCCCACATTGCTGACTTTAGCTTTTTTTTGGGTGGAAAATGTTTTCTGCTTAGTCCTGCTGCCATTTTTCAGCTAATGTAGCATTCTAGCTGGTCTCCTGATAGGTGCATATAAGTGTGTTAAAACTTTGTTTTCCTTCCATGCTGGTTGTGCCGAAAATAACGTACCAGCATAATGTCCGTTTATAGTGAGTGAGGAGGACTGAACTGTGATGCTTTTAATCACAGTTAATTGGTACAAACCCAAAACCAGTGAAGTTGGCACGTTGTGTAGTTTGTTAATAAAAACAGAATACAATGATTTGCAAATCCTTTTGAACTTATATTCAATTGAATAGACTGCAAAGACAAGATATTTAACGTTTCTGGGTGTTGTTGATAAATGGCTTTCGCTTTGCATTGTAGAGTTTTAACTTGCACTTACAGATGTAGCGATGAACTGTAGTTACTGACAATGGTTTTCTGAAGTGTTCCTGAGCCCATGTGGTGATATCCTTTACACACTAATGTTGCTTTTTGATGCAGTACCGCCTGAGGGATCCAAGGTCACAGGCATTCAATGTTACGTGCAGTGATTTCTCCAGAATCTCTTAACCTTTTGATGCTATTACAGACCTTAGATGGTGAAACCCCAAAATTCCTTGCAATAGCTCGTTGAGAAATGTTGTTCTTAAACTGTTCGACAATTTGCTCACGCATTTGTCCACAAAGTGGTGACCCTCGCCCAGTCCTTTTTGTGAATGACCGAGCATTTCATGGAAACTGCTTTTATGGTAAATGGTAAATGGGTCGTACTTGTTTAGCACTTTTCTACCCTTTTTTTTTTTTTTAAGGAACTCAAAGCGCTTTGACACTATTTTCCACATTCACCCATTCACGCACACACATTCACACATTCACACACTGATGGCGGGAGCTGCCATGCATGGCGCTAACCAGTCCCATCAGGAGCAAGGGTGAAGTGTCTTGCTCAAGGACACAACGGACGTGACTAGGATGGTAGAAGGTGGGGATTGAACCAGCAACCCTCAGATTGCTGGCACGGCCACTCTCCCAACTTCGCCACGCCGTTTATACCCAACCATGGCACCCACCTGTTCCCAATTAGCCTGTTCACCTGTGGGATTTTCCAAATCAGTGTTAGATGAGCATTCCTCAACTTTATCTGTCTTTTTTGCCACTTGTGCCAGCTTTTTTGAAACATGTTGCAGGCATCAAATTCAATATGAGCTAATCCATGCATCCATCCATTTTCTACCGCTTGTCCCTTTTGGGGTCGCGGGGGGTGCTGGAGCCTATCTCAGCTGCATATTTGCAAAAAATAACAAAGTTTGAACGTTAAGTATCTTGTCTTTGCAGTCTATTTAATTGAATATAGGTTGAAAAGGATTTGCAAATCCATGTATTCTGTTTTTATTTACGATTTACACAATGTGCCAACTTCACTGGTTTTGGGGTTTGTAGAACCGGGCAATCGTTGTGTCCCTAGCCTTGGTATCTGTTTATCGTTCCCTTTTCATAAAGGTGTAAATGCATTGTGATGACATGAAGATGGCTATTCTGTTTTCCCTTAGGACCAACAGGGGTCAGTGGAGAGCGCAGACTTGTCTTGTGTTCCTGGAAGCACCCTCAGTTTAAACACAGTCCTGCTGAACTACAACCGCCTGATCACAGGCAAACTGGAGCGGTTGATGATTAGCCTGGAAAGCAGATGCACCCCTCAATGACAAGATGAACATCTTCAGGAAACACCACTCTATGTTAGTTATGTTCAATCAATCAATCAATCAAAGTTTATTTATAGTGCCCTTAACAACAAGTGTCTCAAAGGGCTGCACAAGCCACAACGACATCCTCGCCTCAAATCCCACATTAGTAACAATTGATCCAGCAGCGGGGCAATGCTGTTTTAAATGGGATTTGAAAAATCGCTTTTTGAATGTTCTGTCCTGTTTCAATATGTTGGGCGGAAAAATGCTGCCCGAAGGAGTTGCGATAGTGTGGATCGAGCTCAACTTCTACAGTACTTTACTTCTTTAGACCGTAAAGCAACAGCGCCTCTGCTGGTTGCAGACAAGTAGTGCACTCCATTCTGCATCAATTGCTGCAAGATGCGATGAATCAACAATCCATTTCACCCAATCAACAGAATTCTTAAAAAATGTAGTCTTATTAGGTTTAGTTTTGCAATGATTGATGTCGCATTTAATGGACATGTGGGGTTTTGATAAAATACATAATTTGACTTGATTAATAAGCCTATGGACAAATACATTTGCTTCTGTACAGCCTTTAGGCTCCATGCCCACTGTGAATGCATCCATCAAAACTATACAGTATACTATACAGTACACCAGAGCAACCTGCTTCTTGCAGTATCAGTCATGTTACTGCAAACGATTGTTGATGTTATTTTTTTCATGCCCAATGTTAATATAGCTGTAAAGAAATGTAGGTAAGTTGAGTTATAGCTGCTATACATTGTAAATAACTTATTTTTGTTATACAGTATACTGCATATATATATTGGGGTTGTATAACAATTTCATCAGATTTATCAGTTTTCAACTTAATTAATCATGGTTAGGTGTGAAATATGCCTATTTTCACTGTATCATACTAACAGAAAATAGATGACAGGACACAATTGTAACACTGTATTGTATGCATATTAAATGCTCTAAATGAAACATACCACTCATGGATTTATAGCCTTGTTTTTCATTGTTGTGTATTATTTCCTGTCACACTCTTATTTTGTATTTTCCATCTTCTGGTTTGGCCATTGGCAGCAGCTTTGCATTGGTGGTGCAGATGTGTGGAATTAATAATCAACACTGTTTAAGATGAGCTGAGCTGTGTGTTACGGACCTCGTTGCCTTTCTGGATTGTTTAGACTCTACCTTTTGCTTCCTCATAAGTTTTTTCTTACTTTACACATACTTTGCACATTCCTTTGGCGAGTTTCTACGAGGGGCCGCTGTGCTTCCCAGCCTGCCTGTATTTTCGTATTTTTATATAGTTTCATTTTAATACACAGGTAGTGGAGCGAAAACTCTTTTTGACTGCACCTGCAAAGATGTCATCGCATTGATTCTGTGGCAAGGCCACGCGTTTGTAGAGTGCACCATGGCACACAGCATTGGCGTGGTACTTAACACTTTTGGTGTAACTGAAACTGTTCCTGCAAATCACTTTTTGTTCGACTGTTCCATTATTGTTTTTGTTTTTTTAATAAAAGTCTTCTATAGAGCCAGTTGTATATAAGAATTGTTGTAGCAAAGTGATGTGCAAATGTGTATCTCAAGCTCTGCGTCTGTAATCCATTTCACGTGTCTGTGTTTTCATTTGTGTGTCGGGATCTCAATCTTTGTGTGTTATGAGATCTGCGTGTCTGTCTTCTTCTTCATCGTATGGGCAGCTGTTTTCCGGCACCCGGACCTGAGGCCGAGGGTCTATGCCTTTTACCACCCCAGGCCCGGGGGGCCCTCCCGTTCATATGTCAGGACACACAGAAGTGAGCCAGGTCACCGAGCAGTCATCCAGGTCCGCCAGGCCACGCAAACCATTAGGAGCACGATAAATCGGGCAACGCAGGATCACGTGGTCGGCAGTCTGCTCCTCCGCGCCACACTCACACGTCGCGTTAGGTGCTAAGCCCCACTGGAACATGTTTGAGCGAAAGCGACCGACACCAGTTCGGAGGCGGTTAAGCCTCACCCAGGCCACTCGTGGTAGTGAGAGGCCTGGTATTGAGCCGGTGTCAGGTATGAAGTCACGGAGTCTGGAGGAGATGGTATGCTCCAGGTCCGTGCTCCATTTGTGATTCGCCCAGTGAGCCGCCCTGATGTTGTTGTCACTGCATTGCTGCAGGAGCTTCAGGGCGGCTGGTACCAGTGGGTCTCTGGAGGGGAGGCGGGGCGTTGGCTCTGAGGAGAGTGTGAGCCTTTCATGGAGCAGGTGGTTCTCATCCATGTTTGCCCGGCCCGCCAGAGTTGCTACAGCACCTTGGCGACGAAGCTCAGCGGGTTGGATGCCTGCTAAGATGGGCAGTAGCTCCACAGGGGTGGGGCGCAGGCATCCAGTGATAACACGCAAGGCTTCGTTGATCGGGACATCAAGTTGTTTAGAGTGAGCACTGCGCGCCCAGACAGGTGCGCAGTACTCAGCAGTTGAGTAGACCAGGGCAAGTGCTGCTGTTCGCAGAGTTCTTGCCCCGGCACCCCAACCGGACCCGACCAACCGTCTCAGCAGTGAGACGCGGGTGTTGAGTTTCTTGCGTGTTGCCAAGAGGTGTTTACGGAAAGTGAGCGACCTGTCCAGGGTGACCCCAAGGTATTTAGGGTCAGGACGAGGGTCTTCAGGTGTAGGACGAGGCCGGCATAGGGTAAGGGAAGCCCCATCCGGCTTCCGCACCTCGAACCTGATCTCACGATCCGCTTCCCGATTGTATAGGTGGAAAGCTTGTGTCACCGTCTTGGATTCGCTGAGCTTCAATCTCCAGTTATGGAGGTAAGCCACTAAAGTCTCCATGTCCTGGCTTAGAGTTCCCTCCTGCGTGTCTGTGTTTTAATTTGTGTCCGTATTATGATTTGACTGTGGGTGCAAAACAAATCTGTCTGTCTGTATTTTAATCTGTGTTGTGTAAAATAAATGTAATCAGTATTGTGTAAAGCAAGAACTATCGATAAGCTGTCTATTTACATGTACTTTTGCGACACTTCTACTGTGAAAGATGTGTGTGCGCGTAAGACCAATAGACTTTCCATCACTTTCTGGAAATAAAAGTTCATATTTTAGCAGTAACTTAGTCGTCAGAAGCATTTTGTACTCAAATAGGTTATCAGTAATGACACAGCGGGTGGGGCCTCCTTGGAGATATGGTGACTGTGAGACCCATGGTCTTCCCCAGGGCCTCTATAATACTTCTATATACCGCATAGGGCGCACCGGATTATAAAGTGCACTGCCGATGAGCGGGTCTAGTCAGGTCTATTTTCATACAAAAGGCGCACCGGATTATGGGGCGCATTAAAGGGGTCATATTTTTATTTTTATTTTTAATTGAAAACACTTCCTTGTGGTCTAAATAACATGAAATGGTGGTTCTTTGGTCAAAATGCTGCATAGATTATGTTTTACAGACCATCTTCGAGCCGCTTTCTAAAAGTCGCTTCAGGATGCACAGTTTTGTGAGCGGTCTTATTTACGTGGCTCACCTTCGACAGCGTCTTCTCCCCGTCATCTTTGTTGTAGCGGTGTAGTGTGGAAGGACGGGAGTGGAAGAAGTGTCATGGAGCTAACTGTTTTAATGACATTCAGACTTTACTTCAATCGATAACGGAGCAGCATCTCCTCATCCGTGTCTCGCTAGTGCAACAACAACGCCGGAAATACGTTGCGTGAAAAACCATCCAACCGGAACTCTCTAATAACTAAAGTTCCTTGGGTGAATAATGTAACTCACTACACCGGTATGTTTTAGCGCTTTCATGGCGAGTTTACTGACAGATAAGTAAAAACTTTACACTACTTTATATTAAAAATGGCAACAGGGGAAGATGAATGTCCCATAACAAGAAGATAGAGAAAAAGAAGAAGCTTATCGACTAAGGTGTTGGCACAGACTACAAAGGCGGACGCACGCAAACTTTCAGGATTTATGCAGATCCCGAAATACAGATCAGCAGGTACCAGAAGGTAAGAAAAGTCGCTTTTGCATAATATTGTGAAACAAAACACCAGATAATATGTCTTACCTTATACACACACCATAATAATACTCGTATGTTAAAGCACAGTACAATCCATCAAGCGGTGCGGCTTCATAGCTTACCAAAGTCGTACTAAAACATTTTGAGAGATTTTTGAGCGCTGTGTGTAATGTTCTATATTTTCAATGGAATATATAACATTTTGGTGTTGTTTACTTGAGTCATATTGCAGTCCACACATATCCCTTATGTGTGACTGGCATCTACTGGTCACACTTATCATTTCACTATGTACCAAATAAAATAGCTTAAAGGTCGGTAAGCTCAACCAAAATTATTCCGTACATTAGGCGCACCGGGTTATAAGGCGCACTGTCGAGTTTTGAGAAAATGAAAGGATTTTAAGTGCGCCTTATAGTCCGCGGTACAGTGGTTCTCAAACTTTTTTCCGCAAGTACCACCTCAGAAAACACCTGGCTCTCCAAGGACCACCGGATCCACCAACATTAAAATACAGAAGCGTAGTAGTCCTAAGTATTCATTAAAACAAGGCAGAGGTTTTATTTAACAAGTATATTTAATATTTTAAATACTGTAACATTACTCACAGTTTGTACAGTAACACTGTGTTTGAATATAGGAAAATAAGCACAGTACTTAAATAATGACTCAAATATTTGGCCTGTACTAGATGGATAGAAGTACCACAGTTTGAATACAGTACAATTTGGTGTTGTTTACTTGAGTCATATTGCAGTCTACACGTATCTCTTATGTGTGACTGCAATCTACTGGTCACACTTATCATTTCACCATGTACCTTCGAGGTCGGTAAGCACAACCAAAATTATTCCGTACATTAGGCGCACCGGGTTATAAGGCGCACTCTCGAGTTTTGAGAAAATGAAAGGATTTTAAGTGCGCCTTATAGTCCGAAAAATACGGTAAGTACCTCCCCACTGAGGCATCCGCGGGGTATCCTGATCAGATGCCTCAACCACCTCATCTGGCTCGGAGAAGCAGCAGCTTTTCACTATGTAAAGCGCTTTGAGTCACTTAAGAAAAGCGCTATTTAAAATATAATTTACTTCACTTCACTTACCCTTGACTCCTCCAGAATCACAGCGCTTCTCACAGTCACCCTATCTCTAAGGGAGCCCCCCTTTTGGCTGCTGTGTCATTACTGATAACTTATTTGAGTACAAAATACTTATGACAACTAAGTTACTGCTAAAATATGAACTTTTGTGTACAGAAATTGATGTAAAATCTATTGTTAACATTTGTTTGACATCCCTAATATACAGTATACAGTACGTATAACTTTTTCCTCACAATAGTAGAAAAGATGGAAGAGGTTTTCCACTGGTATTAGACTCATAATACACTGCAAAAGATGTTGCGTGAAAAAAAAAGTTTCACGAAAAAAATATTGTGACATTGTTTTTACCTAAGCTTTTAAAACAATTTTTTACTGCAATTTTCATTTTGCGCCTCGGAAGGATAATATGTCTTAATAAATCCTTATTGTTGTTACACAGCTGAAAAGCCCACTTGGTTGGCCAGACCATTGTTTCCATGCACGATTTATTCATTTTACACCAGCACTGATATTTCAGACCGTTTAATCAAATACAACCTTTTTTAAATTTGTACACGGTGCATTAGAAAAACTATGGGCAGTTTCTGTACAGTATTCTGTTTGTACTTCTCATTTATTTTTGAAAAGTTTACTGTTATATAATGTAAGTGCAGGATTTGAAATATTTTCTTATGCATTTTGGGTTTTTTAAAAATCAAATACACATGGACATTTGAAAATATCAACATCAATCATCAATAAAGCACCTATTTTGTTTGTAGCAGACAGCTACGTCCAAAAATGCATTTCTTAAGTTTGTAAACAACATAACAATACAGCATTAGGGATGTAGCAATAGGAAAATATTAATGTCACCAAAATAATCACAGTTATTATTATCGCCGTATTCTTGAATGTGCTCAAAGTACTTATACACACACTGAAATGTCAAGTATTTTTCTCTGAATGACTAAAATGAATAGACACACTGTTGGAAAACACACAATTTTGGATGTTTTGTGTTTCTTTTGCTTGACTGATAGTGTTTCAGTCTTAGTATTTTATCTGTTTAATGGCTAAGCTATTATTGTTTTAAATATTGGTTTGTACTGTAGCCCTTTGAGATGTATTTAAATTAAAAGTGCGTAACAAATAAAATCTATTATTAGTAGTAATTGTTATTTCTGGCAAGCGTTGTGTTGTCCTACTCTGTTCAGCAGTCCTTGATCGCACCGTATAAAAATGGGACCCGTTTCCTCCCTGCTTGGCACTCAGCATCAAGGGTTGGAGTTGGGGGTTAAATCACCAAAATGATTCCCTGGCGCGGCGCCGCTGCTGCCCACTGCTCCCCAAGGGGATGGGTCAAATGCAGAGGACAAATTTCACCACATCTAGTGTGTGTGTGACAATCATTGGTACTTTAATCTTTAATCTTAAAAATACCTCGATCTCCTCCCGTTTGTACTGGGAAGTCGGAATTTCCGAGTTCCAAAAATGTTTTTCACTAAATCATGATGAATGGACGTTTTAATATGGTAACGTTACTGTATTGTAAATTAAATGTTTTCATGTGGTTTATACGTTCTACATCACTAGCAATAGCGTCTTTGTATCCTCTTCCACTGCCGTGTTTGAAAGTTGTACAAAGAGTGCATATTTTCCCATAAGTTGTTTATATTCAGACAAGGCAAGCGCAAGAATAGCTTTCGTAGATTCAACTCAATTCATTCAAAGTTGACTTATATAGCCCTATAAATCACGAGTGTCTCAAAGGGCTGCACAAGCCACAACAACATCCTCGGCTCAGATCCCACATCAGGGCAAGAAAAAACTCAACCCAATGGGATGACAATGAGAAACCTTGGAGGGGACCGCAGATGTGGGGACCTCCCTTTGGGCGACCGGTGCAATGGACGTTGAGTGGATCTAGCATAATAATGTGGCCATCTTGATTTCCGACCTCGTAACTGGAACGTTGTTTGCTGATAGTGTTTTAGTATTAGTATTTAACCTGTTTTAATGGCTAAGCTTTCAATGTTTGGGCTACAGTTCCAACTTTCAAGGTAAATGGAACGCATCAATATTCCTCTGAGTATAGAAAAATCCCTCTGAAAGACTTTAAAGACTAAAGATGGGATTTATGGCTCTTTGGAGGGAGCCGTACCTTTCAAAGAGCCGTTGAAAAGACAGGCTCGTTAACAGGCACGTGCACACATAGGGCCCTATGGGTGCTTGAGCCCCTGACCTTTTTTGCCTCGTCTTAAAAAGCGCCCTCTGCCTGTGTGTGTGTTTTTTGGGTTTTTTTTTCTTCTTTAAACAACATTAATAAAATTCCTGTCAGGGATGTAAAAAACAAAAAACAAAAAAAAACAGCGGTACAAAAACTCCACGTTTTCTTGTAATACCGGGTTGTTTGAGCCTGCCGCTTTCGCCAGAGAGAGAGAGAGAGGGCGAGTGAGTGAGTGAGTGAGTGAGTAAGTGAGAGGAGAGAGAGCCCCTGAGACGTGACGGTGGAGCAACTTGAACCTGTGAGTTATGGTCTAGTCGCCGTCCACTTATTCAGCATCTAATATGGGTAATATTTCAGAAAAACGCTGTATTATTCTATTATTCAATGTGTCAGCTTCTGTTTTTGCCGGACGTCGGAGCACAGCGCATCAATTGAGCACGGCACATCAATTCCGCACAGAGTAGAGCGGATCGTGCGGGTCAGGAATAGTGTACAAAATACAAAATAAAACACCGGGTTAATTTTCAAAATATAATGCACTGTGTTTACGGCGGATCACATTTTTCTCACAGTAAAGTTTTAGATATAAAGTTTATTGTGACTTTGCTATTACTGTGTGGGTTGACAAAATAATAATAATAATAATGATAATAATAACAATAATAATAATAATAATTATTATTATTATTATTATTATTATTATTAATAATAATAATTTCAGCATTCTGGGGATATAAGATGTAGGTTATCTGTTAGGAATATTACCATCTGTGTTTAAACTTGATTCATGTTGATTATGCCTGCAGCACAATGCCAAAAAAAGAAAGGATACAGCCCTCTACTGGCCCCTGGTCCATATTTTTGGCCCTGTATTGCGTTTCAGTTGTTTAGTCTGAGCATTAAGTGAGAAAGACCATAAGTTACAACTTGATGGAGTTTTCATCAAGTTAAGGGAAGAAGGACAGATTTTCACATTGAAGTTTTTTCCATTTGGGTATTTATTTTTGTATTTTTTTTCAAAGTTCATGTTGCACTGTTCAATGTTCAATATTAACGTGCTTATCTTTAACAATAAATAGCCTAATAATAAACCAGTGTTTTGTTGCTTTTCATGTCTTCCAAGCCTATGATAATGTGAATTAACTCATTATGACCATCATTTGTTGACACAAAAGAAATGGCAATCACTTTTACCTACAAAGGACACACATCTAAGTAGTTAGCTTCCTATTATCAAATTTAATTTGACATTCATTTCCATATTGTGTAAAGGACCAAAAAAACAATTCCTGCCCTTTTCTGACTTTGAGCCCCTGCCCCTCTATAATCATGTGCACGTCCCTGCTCGTTAATATAGTTCATTTTTTAACTGTTTTTTAATCAAAGAAACAATCGCTGGAAGCAGTTATAAGTTAAGATGTGGTATTTAAATTATTCTGAAATATTGACTGTCATTTTATTTGTGTGTTTTTATTGTAAACATTCCATAAGGTGGTGTCATATCCCTATGCTTTGACATCATTATTTTGAATTTTTAATAACCGAAAACATTTTTGTAGCTCAAGAGCATTTTTTAAACAATACAGGAAAAAAAGGAAATAATAATTATATTTAGATTTTTTAACACCGAAACAAAAAACACATTTGTAAAACAAGTCATACCAAATAACTGAAAAATATCGCTATTATCCCAATAGTATCGATCCAATGCCAATACTGCCCTGGTGTCGACGACATCGACAATTGGATCGATGCGCCCACCTCTCGAGGTGAGATCAATTAGCTAAATGCAAATGAGAAACTTAACAGTCCCACCAGAGCAGCTCGATTAGCATTCACTCTGTTTTTTAGTAACTTTGGGACAGGACAGGAAATTATTCGACCAATGTCTGAAAAGGCTCCACTTCTAAACTACCGACTCACCACCAGCCCGGAGGTGAATAATGTAGCCGCAAACAGGAAAGCCAAGTGGGCCGGGGAGCACCACGTTCCTCGGTCTACCCCCACCGCCATCATCAAAACCACCCGAAAACTTGGTGTACTTCTCGGGGTTGTTATTCCAACTTTGCTGTCTATGTTTAGCGTTGTCGTGTTCCTGCGAATTGGTAAGTAAGAGGAACATGTGTCTTCTACCGGTTCATCATTCATTGGCAAACAAATGGTAGATGCTAACCACATGGCCAGGGGACTCATGGTAGCAAGATGGTCAGGGGACTCATGGTAGCAAGATGGTCAGGGGACTCATGGTAGCAAGATGGTCAGGGGACTCATGGTAGCAAGATGGTCAGGGGACTCATGGTAGCAAGATGGTCAGGGGACTAATGGTAACCACATGGCCAGGGGACTAATGGTAGCAAGATGGTCAGGGGACTCATCCATATGGTTAATTATTGTCTTAACTTAAGTTATAGTTAAAGTACCAAAATTGTCACACACACACTAGGTGTGGCGAAATTATTCTCTGCATTTGACCCATCACCCTTAAACACCCCCTGGGAGGTGAGGGGAGCAGTGGGCAGCAGCGGTGGCCGCGCCCGGGAATCATTTTTGGTGATTTAACCCCAAAAGTTGTCTAAATATGTTATCCATTTTACAATCATGCCACCCTCATTATTTATTGTTCATTTATGCCACGTGAAAAATGTGTTACTTAGTTTACAAATGTATTTCTTCCTGAGACCCAGTAATGTATTGTTGTCCTCTGGAAGGGACAAGCATTACTACGACTATGTTTAAAATGTGAAAATACAACAAAAATAAAATCGGTTGTATTTCAAATAGGCTTTTGAGTGATGTAATTTTTTTTAGGGGTTTATCTGTTTAAATCAGGTGTGTCAAACTCATTTTAGGTCGGGGGCCACATGGAGAAAAATCTACTCCCAAGTGGGCGGGACTGGTGAATAACTTAAAAATGAAGACAATTTCAGATTGTTCTTTGTTTAAAAATAGAACAAGCACAAATCATAATGTTAGTTGTTGTTTTTTTACACTTACATGTTGCGGTTAATCATTTATTTGTCGTTATTTATATTTTCTGAATAAATTAAGTGATAATGTTCATCAGCCAACTCATTGGTGTCTATCAAGATAAAAAAATATATCAAAATCAAATTACAGGATGTTGTTTATGTAGTTTGACCATTTTCCTCAACTGATGTACATCATGTGGTTTATTTTGTACATATGTAGCATCATCTACAAATATACAAAGAATTGCTGTTGCGATATCCAGTGGACACATTTAGAACAGCTGTTTCTTCCATTCAAAATTTTCATGTTAATTTTTATACTTAGCAAACTCATCCCGCGGGCCGGATAAAACCTGTTGCGGGCCTGATCCGGCCCTCGGGCCATACGTTTGATACCCCTAGCTTAAATAGAACAGTTTTTCCCAAAATAGTAACCATGTGGCATGTTTTGTGGGCAAGAGTAATGATTGAGTTTGTGTTTATTTGGAACATGCATGCATACAACATGATACATCACAATTTCCAGTTTCTCTGTTCAACATGTTCGAAAAGGAGTAGGAAGAAGCAGAGCTTATTTAATCCTACCCCTTTTCCTTTACATAGCAGTTGCAAAAACTTTTGTTCAATTTCTGTTCTCAATTTATTCTCAATATACTCCATAACTAATAACATTAAAAATAAATAAATAATAATTACTGAATTAAGTTATATTTCACATGGTGAGATAAATAAGATTATCTAGAAAATGAATGGATGGATGGAATAAATTCAGAATGTTCATCATGGTTCTTTGTACTTTGTATCCATGTATTGTGTTTTTAAAGGTAGAAAGAGGGGTTTTTTGGATTACATTTGGGTACATAGTCATTTTTAAGCGACTGATACTTTTGTAGGCTACATCCAGGACTTTTTATATAAAAAGATTAGTATAATCAATGAATGTTTCAGAAAAACATGTTAATTCTACAGGATTTTGTTTTATATTGCGCCAAAATAAATCAATTTAACAGCCAAACTTGTTCTCTCTTGTTACAGGATTTGTTGTGGGTCAAGCAGGACTCTATCAGTCCATCGCCATGTTCTTAGTGGCCTACATCATCATCACAATGACTGTCCTTTCTGTCTGTGCCATCTCAACTAATGGTGCTTTAGATGCAGGAGGTGCCTACTGTATCTTTCTTTGGTCATCCTTACTACAAATTGTTATGAGTCGCTTTACTCAGTACTATGGTGTTTAATGTGGTTTGCATGAAAAAGGTTCCTTAAGAAGAACCTCCAGACATGATCAGTCGAGCACTGGGTCCAGAGTTTGGCGGGAGCATTGGAATCATGTTCTTCTTAGCCAATGTGTGCGGCAGTGCTCTTTATGTTTTGGGTCTGGTTGAAGCCATCATTTCTGCTTTTGGCGTCCCAGAGGGTTGGTGGACCGAGCAAATTCTAGTCACGTCTTGATGCACGTACGATTGTGTCTAACTCATTTTTTGGTTTGTTTCAGAGAGTGTAGCAGTTGTTGGAGGCTCTTATCGGGTATTGCCTTCCGGATACTGGTGGTCTTTGCTCTATGGCACAATCCTGCTCTTCATTTGTTTCATTGTCTGCTTGGTGAGAATGGCTTGTCAATTGATTTGTCACTCATTGTCATTTTATTGTAAACTTAAAGAACACTATTCAAAGCACCCCCTTCCCATAGAAATTAAGTGAAATCAAAATACAATGGGGGTGATGTTCCAAGGCCCATGAAAAAATGTCAAAAATGTCAAACTGCATATAATGAATGCAACCATAAAAAAGCCCTAAACATGTTATTGATACCTTGCGCTGTTATTAATCATGTTTTAGAGCCTGTTTTTTTTTTTATAGCTACACTGTTGTTTTTTACAGGTAGGCGCCCATATTTACGCCAAAGCCGCTTTTATCATCTTTCTTATCGTCACAACAGTCTTGGCATCCATCTTTAGCAGTTTTTGCATCGTGGGGCCCAGAATAATCACACTTCCAGAAACCTCTGCTATAAACGACTCCACCCACGCCACCGCCAACTATACTGGCCTCCGACTCCATACCTTGGATGGCAACCTACGGTGTACGTCTTTGCATTGTTGTGATGTTGAATGGCCTAGGTTTCCATTAAGTAAATCTGTACAAACAAAATACGATAAAGTACAATACTTTTTTTTTTAGTTTCTAGCTCCACAACACCTGTATAAGTCTTCTTTTTTGTTTCCTTGTAGCCAGTTACACCGTTGACTACACCACTGGGACAATGATGAGTTTTGCCACAGTGTTTGCAGTCATGTTCAACGGTTGCACAGGAATCATGGCAGGATCCAACATGTCTGGTAAGATAGTCCTCTACACAAGTTAAAATATAATTTGTTAAGCGTTTGTGCAAGTTTAAACCGATCACAATGCCTGCTGATGCTAGGCTGTCAACTGGCTCAACCGTTGGGTCTCGAGCCAACCTTTTTTCTGTATGGTTGCATTGGGGTTTTTTCCGGTTTAGACAAATGTATCATTGGTGTGTTCATGTTCTAAATAAACTAAAGAAAGAAATATTTACTCTGTTCTTTCTCTTTTGTGCTTAGTCTCCACAATGGAGTTACTGTAAAAATATCAAACAACCTCAAGTTGGAAGTTTTTTTTCATCTCTAATTTAAAGGACTGTTTACTTATCTGTCAAACTAAATTCCAACATTCAGGTAGGGAAGAATATTTGTAAAAAAACAAAGTGTACAAAAGGCAGACAGTTTTTACATTGTAGTAGTTAATTTGGCATCTTTGGAAAAATACAGCGAAACGATATAATGTAACAAAATAGATATGTTGGAACTAATAACACATTTGTCCTGAAATGAATGTAAACATTTTTTTTTAAAGGCATGTCTTACCCAATTATGTAAATTATATATGACATGGATTGTATTCCATCACGTGACTTTTGAACGGAAGTAAACAAAGTGGTGGGCCACCAAACCAACATTGCTACTGTGTAGCAAACAGTGCAAACTGAGTATGCAAGGGGCCTAGCTCTTAGCATTAAAAGCAGATAAGATTATAACATGAAACTATGCAATATAATCTATCCTTTTATTGTACGTTATCAAAAAAAGATTTGTCGAGCGATCTCAAGGATTATCTGTCTGTCGCGTTCGCAGACTTGTCGAACTATCTGGTTCTCCAGACATCATTGTACGTGACAAAACATATGAAAACTTGGAAAAACATGGACATCTACGCTTTCTTTGTGTGTGGCTGGTTCAAGGAAATTGGTATCAAGACTCTCCCGGTTAAATCATGCATAATTTCTGCTCGGGTGAGGTTGCATTTATAATTTAACTTTGTCTACAGCCATTTTTGTTGCACGCGCCGTTTGAGTGAGAGTGTTTTTTTCCCGTCTTTATCAAAATATAACTATAGAAGTCAACATCGTAAGTGCTGAAAGCTTCATTTATGATTGCTGCCTTTGGTAAAAGCTCACATTTACTTTATTATATAAACTCCCCCAGTTGGTGCTTTATGAAACACTCGTAGCAAAAATCAGTTTTTAAAAACTCTGAAACAAGACAAAAGACAAATGTTATCAAGAGAATACCTAAATGGGAAGTAGTAAATGTTAAAGGAAATCAAATCAATTTTTAACAAAGGGATCACTGCAAACTTGTGCGTTTTTCGACTCAATTTGCTCTCTTGGACGTGAGTGTGTGCCACTTTTTTCGTAGTTTTTCTTAAAATCTTGACATTTTTCACCCTGCTTGATTACCCTATAGAAGAACTCAAAATAAACTTTTATCCTTTTCGCGTTTTGAATGGTTCCAACATGCTGAAACAACGCAAGCATAGGACATTTTTCTTTGAGAAAAGCAAAATGCCGCCTAGAACGCTTTGACAACAGACACTCGCGAGCCCACCACTTCAAGTTTCGCATAGTTAATGAGCTGGACGTGACGTCCAGTGAATACTACCTATTGACACCACCTCAGCCACGCCTCCGCCACCACAAATAGATTGCCACTATGTTAGAAATACACGTTACTAAAGTTAAAAAATTAACTTATTATATAGAGTACAGGCCTGAAGTTTGGACACACCTTCTCTTTCACAACACAACTGATGTTCCCAACCCCATTGATAAAGCAAGAAATTCCACTAATCAACCCTGATAAGGCACACCTGTGAAGTGAAAACCATTTCAGGTGACTACCCCTTGAAGCTCATCGAGAGAATGCCAAGAGGGTACAAAGCAGTAATCAGGGCAAAGGGTGGCTATTTTGAAGAAACTAGAATATTAAACATGTTTTCAGTTATTTTACCTTTTTTTAACTACATAACTCCACGTGTGTTCATTCATAGTTTTTACACCTTCAGTGACAATCTACACTGTAAATAGTCATGAAAATAAAGAAAACACATTGAATGAGAAGGTGTCCAAACTTTTGGCCTGTACTGTATATGAGCCTATGTCCAATTATAGCCTGCCTCTAATTAAGGTACAGACCTTTTTTGTAGTGCAGGTAAATAAACAACCCGGCTATAATTAGAGCATTCACCGTATCCTGAGTGAGATCTGAGGAGCTGTCTGTGTGTGACAATGTGTCAATAGAAGAGGTTTGATAGTGATGCCTCCTATTATGTTGTCCCCAGGTGACTTGAAAAACCCTGGCTATTCCATCCCCAGAGGAACCTTAGCCGCTGTTTTAACAACTTTCATCACATACAACCTGCTAGGTCTGCTGGCTGCATCCTCTTGTGAACGGTTAGACACACATATACACAATCACTGTGGTGACAACGTTGTTGTATTTTAGTATTAAGACGCAAAATTCCCTAAGTCCTTATAAGGAATGATATTGCCTGAGGGTTATGTCATCAGTGTCAATGACTGGAAGGTAAAACATGTCCCTGATTGAAGATAATTTAACCTTTCAGAATGATACTCAGCTCCTCCCCAGGAGAGCGCAGGAGTGTTAAGAAGATTGAGTCAGAAGTGTTTGACATTTTAATTCATCACATTCATAAAGCCTCCGTTATTTCAGAGGGCATGTTTGTTAAAGTGCCGGCATCCTTTGTGTGCCTGTGTACATTAATGCAACTTCAAAATCACCCACCCACCCATACATGTTTCTCCATTTGGGACTCAAAGCAGACCTGGGAATGCCTCTGGGTCCCCCCAGTGGAGTTGGAAGGGGGCAACAGCTGAGATGGTTGCCACTGCTACCCAGATATCAGAATCAGAATTATCTGCCAAGTATGTTTTAGCAAACAATGAATTTGACTTGTGAATAGGATATTCTATATACCAAAATAAAATTAATCCTAAATTCCCCCAAAAATATCTTCATTAGAAAAAATGCCATTCAGACTGAATTTAAAATATTTTACATATTGGGAGTGCGCCTAAACAACAAAAAAAAGACCCAGTATTAATTTCATCTTGGGAATTTTATCCTTTATCTTTAGTCGCCTTCTTCAAAGAGACTACAGCTTCATGGGTGTCATCAACATTTGGCCGCCTCTTGTCACAGTCGGTATTTACTCCTCGGCCATGTCCGCTGCCATGAGTAATCTCATAGGAGCCTCCAGGATCCTGTACGCCCTCTCCAAAGATGACCTGTTTGGTGAGACAACCTGTTTGTATTTGTTCATCAACTTCATGCTTTAGTTCGCCATACTAAATATCAGCTAATGATATTACTGTAGTTGATTAATCTCCTGGCAGTTTTCTTTAACGTGAAAGGATGAAATGACTCATGGAAATAGCTAAGGTCATGCTCACTATTAAATTATGTATTTTGTCCTCCAGCTAGGTTCATAGCTACAATGTCTACCCTTGCTGAGTCAGCAATTTATCAGCCAGACATCTGAACGTCTGAATATGTGAGAAGTGCAAGAAAATTAACTCTTATTAATTTTGTCTTAGTTTTCCTGAGTGAGGCATGTTCATTTGAATAGCGGCATTTCAAAACAGATGGCCTGCAGTGTTGACTTTCTCTGCAGAGACACAAACCCTATCAGCGTGTGTTTTGTTTAAGCACCAGTGCCCGATGACTCAGTTGTTTATCTGATTAAGAACCAGGAAAAGCAACTTTGTGTTTAACTGTTTTTTGTTTTTTTATTAAATGCTGCAGGTGGTGTCCTGGCTCTCACAAGGAAGACATCCCCCAGTGGTAACCCCTGGGCCTCGGTGCTTGTCTCCTGGTTGCTTGTACAGGTAGAAGGTTGCACTACTCGTTCATCATAGCATAGCTCCAAACAAAATACTTAAAACTGTAATGATATATAATATAACATACTTAATTTAGTGTTATAAGTAGTTGTCCACTGTTTCTGTGTGCCTGCTAAGAATAATGCTATATAAATCTACTTATAAACTATGCAAGAAAATGATTAATTGTTTGCCGCTAGATGGTGCTGTTTGCTGGGAAATTGAACACCATTGCTGGCATTGTGACCATCTTCTTCTTGTTGGTGTATGCTGCTGTGAACCTGGCTTGTTTGGCTTTGGAGTGGGCATCAGCGCCAAACTTTAGGTATGGTAAAGAATCTAGCCATTATTTCAACTGGCACATGACATAATGTAGCTGTTTTTTGTAATGGTTTATTTTGAACATGCCTCAAAGTTTCACGGAAGTACATCACATGTTTATACCTGCACAGTTCAACTTGCCCGAAAAGGAGTAAGAAGAAGCAGAATTTTTTTAAAGCCTACTCATAGTCCATGTCTTTGCAGTGACTGATAGTTTTTTCACATCTCAAGGTTAACATGTTCCTATTTTCTTATAAGGGGTACACTAATCAAAGTGAACTTTGTATGGCACAGATAATGTGTAATAGTAAAGTTCATACATTTTGTAGAAAGCCTACTCATACAAAATGAAGGAGCACACATTTACAGAAACTTTGTATTGTAATAAGTAACATATGATAACAAAATATATTATATAAATAATTCAAATAATAAATAGGTACTGGAGTTACAACTGACAGAAACATTGTAATGAAAAAATAAATGCATTATAGATAATGCCTCTTTTTACAAAAAGTGAATTCATTTTAGTTTCACTACTTTTAGATTGTTCCGTGTCGTGTTTGTGTGTCCTCAGTTGCTCTGTTTATTGCTATTCTGAATGTTGCTGGGTCGGGTTTGGTTTTGGAATTGGATTGCATTGTTATGGTATTGTTGTGTATTGTTTTGTTGAATTGATTAATAAATTCATTAAAAAAAAAGAAAAAGTGAATTCAGGATCAATTATATTGGCAACCTTGCTTATGAGCATTCCTCTTCCTCCATGTGCCTTATAACCAGCAATATACAGTATATTATCCAAACTGCCCTTGTTAGCAGTATAATTAGTGAGTGAAATTAGATTTGTTTATGATTTTTTTCCCCATATTGCCACACAATAATTCAAACTTGGGAACACTAGTGAACACTCAAGAATATTGAATGATTTTGTTTTATCCTTTATCTATGCATGGTGCAATCGTATGTATGCAATAAGTATGTAGAGTATTATCAAAAATGTTTTAATTTTTTTTTTATTGCATTTTACTTTTGTTGCTGTTTGAAAAAACAGCGCTTGTGGCAACTGGTTGCAGCTGCTCTTGTGTTCTTCAATGTTTCTCTCTTGTTTTTTTGCTTTATACCTTTTTGGTTTAAACCCCATTCGGGACTGCGCAACGAGGGAGGGGTAGCACTTTCATGATTTTAGCGCTACTTTTAATAATTTGTTGTGGACTCTTTAAATCTGCGCTTAAACCACATTCTGTAATGTACCCATTGTGGGATAAAGGAGTTTATCCCCTCCTATGATTTTGCTCTAGAAAATGTAATTTACATGCTTTCCTTTTGTTTTTCTCGAATTAAGACCCTCATTTCGATGTTTCACGTGGCACACCTGCACGCTGGGCATTCTTGGCTGCTTGGTCATGATGTTCCTGATCAGTGCCATTTATGCTTTCGCCAGCATAGCATTTATGCTGCTGCTCCTAATGGTGATTCATTACTTGGGCCCCACCAGCAACTGGGGCTACATTAGTCAAGCACTCATCTTCCACCAGGTACACACACACACACACACACAACCTCAATTCGTAATGAAATAACATTATGCAGGATTCCACCCCCTACTTGTGTTTTCTCAGGTCCGCAAGTACCTCTTAATGTTGGATGTGCGTAAGGACCATGTTAAGTTCTGGAGGCCTCAGGTGCTTCTAATGGTGGCAAACCCTCGCAGCTGTGTTGGCCTGCTAACATTCATAAATGACTTAAAGAAGAGTGGGCTCTACGTCCTGGGTCATGTGAAGCTAGGATTACTTGGTAAGTATTTACACTAGGGGCAAGAGGGGGCAGAGCCCCCTTAAATGTCTTGCCCCCTCAAAACAAACTGTTTGAAGTTGAGAAGGTACAAACCCCGTTTCCATATGAGTTGGGAAATTGTGTTAGATGTAAATATAAACGGAATACAATGATTTGCAAATCCTTTTCAACCCATATTCAATTGAATGCACTACAAAGACAAGATATTTGATGTTCAAACTCATAAACTTTTTTTTTTTTTTGCAAATAATAATTAACTTAGAATTTCATGGCTGCAACACGTGCCAAAGTAGTTGGGAAAGGGCATGTTCACCACTGTGTTACATGGCCTTTCCTTTTAACAACACTCAGTAAACGTTTGGGAACTGAGGAGACACATTTTTTAAGCTTCCCAGGTGGAATTATTTCCCATTCTTGCTTGTTGTACAGCTTAAGTTGTTCAACAGTCCGGGGGTCTCCGTTGTGGTATTTTAGGCTTCATAATGCGCCACACATTTTCAATGGGAGACAGGTCTGGACTACAGGCAGGCCAGTCTAGTACCCGCACTCTTTTACTATGAAGCCACGTTGATGTAACACGTGGCTTGGCATTGTCTTGCTGAAATAAGCAGGGGTGTCCATGGTAACGTTGCTTGGATGGCAACATATATTGCTCCAAAACCTGTATGTACCTTTCAGCATTAATGGCGCCTTCACAGATGTGTAAGTTACCCATGTCTTGGGCACTAATAAACCCCCTTACCATCACAGATGCTGGCTTTTCAACTTAGCGCCTATAAAAATCTGGATGGTTCTTTTCCTCTTTGGTCCGGAGGACACAACGTCCACAGTTTCCAAAAACAATTTGAAATGGAGACTCGTCAGACCACAGAACACTTTTCCATTTTGTATCAGTCCATCTTAGATGAGCTCAGGCCCAGCGAAGCCGACAGCGTTTCTGGGTGTTGTTGATAAACGGTTTTCGCCTTGCATAGTAGAGTTTTAACTTGCACTTACAGATGTAGCGACCAACTGTAGTTACTGACAGTGGGTTTTTGAAGTGTTCCTGAGGCCATGTGGTGATATCCTTTACACACTGTCGCTTGTTGATGCAGTACAGCCTGAGGGATCGAAAGTCACTGGCTTAGCTGCTTACGTGCAGTGATTTCTCCACATTCTCTGAACCCTTTGATTATATTACGGACCGTAGATGGTGAAATCCCTAAATTCCTTGCAATAACTGGTTGAGATAGGTTTTTCTTAAACTGTTCAACAATTTGCTCACATTTGTTGACAAAGTGGTGACCCTCACCCCATCCTTGTTTGTGAATGACTGAGCATTTCATATAATCTACTTTTATACCCAATCATGGCACCCACCTGTTCCCAGTTTGCCTGTTCACCTGTAGGATGTTCCAAATAAGTGTTTGATGAGCATTCCTCAACTTTATCAGTATTTATTGCCACCTTTCCCAACTTCTTTGTCACGTGTTGCTGGCATCACATTCTAAAGTTAATGATTATTTGCAACAAAAAAAAAGTTTATCAGTTTGAACATCAAATATGTTGTCTTTGTAGCATATTCAACTGAATATGGGTTGAAAATTATTTGCAAATCATTGTATTCCGTTTATATTTACATCTAACACAATTTCCCAACTCATATGGAAACGGGGTTTGTACATTATAATGTATCCACAAATGTATATATTACAAATTAACAAAATTATCCGCGGTAGTGGAAAAATCTGCTGAAAAAGGGACACGCTACAACACTAGTATGTCATCTCCCCTCTTTTCTGTCAATCACCTGTGTCAGGCTACGCGAGTCCGCGCGCACACAGACACGTACAGCCCTCTACTCAGACCTCCGTTAAGCAGTGTCGACGAATTGAAATTTAAACAAAAAGTTGTCAAACAAAATCTATTCATATTTAATTTTGTCTTGTAAATGGGTGTGACAAATTTTGGAATATATCCAATCAGAGTTCTTTAATCGTGTACAATATGAGAGTGGGTGGGGATTACTCCGGGTGAGCCAATCAGATGCTTTTCATTGTGAAATGAGGAAGTTGAATTTCTCAACGGCGGCGCCAAAACAAAAAGGTGATGATTTAACACTTTCTACATCGTAATATGTGAACACCCAGGGAAAAGTGAAGAACCTGACCTATTTTAGCAGGCGAGCCATCAATCAGCACATCTAGACTGTAAGTTAAAGCTGTGTGTATTTGCTGCTTGGTGTTCTGTAGAAACGAGCCGTTTCATCGAAAAGAGCTATCAGTTGCTATTCCTGTTTAAACGGTGATGAAAACGAATATGTAGGCTACAATTATTTGTGTCAATGTGAACATCTCCATGCTTACAGGTCAGAGTACACAATGAAATAATTAGTTTAAAAGAACAGGAGGAACTGTTGACTCCCTGTTACTTGGTACAGTAAAACACAACTAGGTAAAAAAAACATAACCGCACTGCCTACACTCTAGACCAGACCTGGGCATTCTGCGGCCCGCGGGCCGCATCCGGCCCTTTGTACGTCCCTGTCCGGCCCGCGTGAGGCCAATTATAAATTACAAAATACATTTAAAAAAGTATCTATTTCGAGTGTGCAATACAACGGTGCTGCTTTTGTTTTGAAAAGCGTTATTTGTATTACTTCCGTGTGGACGTATGCTCGTGCGCGCAGCTGCAATCACAAATTACAAAATAAATTTTAAAAAACGTCTTTGTCGTGCGTGCAATACAACTGTGCTGCTTTTATTTTGAAAAGTGTTATATGTGCGTATGTCCTGTGAGGGAAGGCGCACAGCGACAAGTGATGCCCGGTTATCCCCGAGACGCTAAAAAGAGAAAAGTTGATGACTAATGGCGTGTTTTCAACAAGACATGGACTGCCAAGTAAAGGTAAAGCCGTGTGCTTATTTGTGGTACACATGTTGCTCTGTTTAAAGAATATAGTGTACCGACCTGCTGAAGTTGATGTTGTCTTCTTGAGTTGCTTAAATGAGTGAGGAGACGTGCGTGTGGAAGGAACGAGATAAGTTGAGCTGTGTTAGTATAGCTTGCTCAATAAAAGTTTAAAAAGAGCGTCAGACTTAGTGTGCACTTCTTCTGGACGCTACAATTGGTGTCAGAAGTAAAACTTTGTGCATACTGCACTGTTTGTGTGCTACGTCATCGGGAGGTACGTGCCACGTGAGGAGCTCGCCGCAAAGAGAGAGAGAGACAGAGAGAGAGAGACAGAGAGAGAGAGAGAGAGAGACAGGTTTACAGGTGCAGCCACGCTGCTTGCCACGGGGGGAATTCCGCTCTCAATGAAGACTCCCAGGTTTGATGGCAAGGCGAACTGGGAGGCATTTCATCCCACTTCTGACATCAATCGTAGCGTCCAGAAGAAGTGCACACCAAGTCTGATGCTCTTTTTAAACTTTTATTGAGCAAGCTATACTAACACAGCTCAACTTATCTCGTTCTTTCCAAAAGGAAAACCAATCCTCACTCCTCATTTCCGCAACAGCAACGCTTCTTCCTTCTTCGCCAATCACCTTACAGGCGTGCTACGTTCACAACAAAGAGGATGCAGGATAAAGTGACAGAAATTAAAATTTTTGTATTGTAATATACATCAGGAAGTGTTGTGTAAGAAAGTGTTAAAAATAAAACCATCAAAAGCCATCTGCTTTTGTATAAAGATAAGTTAGGTTAAATGAAAATATTATTATTATTATTATTATCCATCTTACGGTATATCAAAAATAATTTGAGCAAAATTTAATTGAAATATTGTCGGTGTGGCCCTCCAGCAGTGCTCGGGTTGCTCATGCGGCCCCCGGTAAAAATTAATTGCCCACCCCTGCTCTAGACATTGTAAAGTTTCTGTCTAAGGGAATGAGTGGGGAATGCAGAGCCTTTGAGGCATGATGCAGCTGACCTGATGATAAACTAGTTTGAGATGAATGTTTTTGTAGTATTCATAATACTACTGTACTTTACAGTTTTGTAAATATTGACTGTGTGACGTCCTAATAAAGTTAAATTCAGTTTAAGAATTAGGCCATCAAGTTAAATGTTGTGATGATTGATAACATGTGGATGAAGGATACTTTATTTCATTTATTTTACTTTTGTTTCTTTAGTTTTGATAAATTGCCACCTACTTGTGGTTAAGAGCTACCAGCAGGAGCTTAGTCTTCAGCTGGGACACCAAAGTTGTACAGGTGTGAAGGTAGAGGCCTGACAAAGTGCAATCCTCTTCTCCAGGTTGGAGTTGGGCACACAGGTCCTGATTTACTAAAGGTTTGCGTTTACTAAAACACGTGCCAAGCTGATGATCTACACGTGTGCAAAGTGGATTGGGTCTCTTAAGTGAACAGAATAAGGCATGCAATCTATTTTGCATCTGTCGTCATTAAAATGCAAAATATATACAGATGTAAAATGCCCACAATACTCGGAGGAGAAAATACAAATATCCATCCATCCATCCATCTTCAACCGCTTATCCGGAATCGGGTCGCGGGGACAGCAGCTCCAGCAGAGACCCCCAGACTTCCCTCTCCAGAGCAACATTTGCGACTTCCTCCTGGGGAATCCCGAAGCGTTCCCAGGCCAGAGAGGAGATGTAATCCCCCCATCTGGTCCTTGGCCTGCCGCGGGGCCTCCTCCCAGTGGGACGTGCAACGAGGACCTCCCTAGGGAGACGCTCGTGAGGCATCCGCACGAGATGCCCGAACCACCTAAGCTGGCTCCTTTCCAAGCGAAGGAGCAGCGGCTCTACTCCGAGTCTCTCTCGGGTGACTGCACTTCTCACCCTATCTCTAAGGGAGATGCCAGCCACCCTTCTGAGGAAACTCATTTCGGCCGCTTGTATCCGCGATCTTATTCTTTCGGTCATTACCCACACTTCATGACCATAGGTGAGAGTAGGAATGTAGATAGCTCGGTAGACCGAGAGCTTTGCCTTCTGGCTCAGCTCCCGTTTCGTCACAACAGTGCGGCAGAGAGACTGCAATACTGCCCCAGCTGCTCCGATTCTCCGGCTGATTTCCTTCTCCATCTTTCCCTCACTCGTGAACAAGACCCCGAGATACTTAAACTCCTCCACCTGGGACAGAGTCCTGTCCCCTACCCGGACTGTACAAACCATCGGTTTCCTGCTGAGAACCATGGCCTCAGATTTGGAGATGCTGATCCTCATTCCAGCCGCTGAACACTCGGCTGCGAACCGATCCAGTGAGAGCTGAAGGTCACGAACCGAAGGTGCCATCAGGACCACATCATCTGCAAACAGCAGTGACGCAACCTTTAGCCCCCCGAGACGTATACCCTCTCCGCCATGGCCACGACTCCGCCTAGAAATCCTGTCCATGAAAATCACAAACAGGATAGGTGACAGAGCGCAGCCCTGGCGGAGACCAACCCCCACTGGAAACGGATCCGACTTACATCCAAGCACCCGGACACAACTCTCGCTTTGGTTGTACAGAGATTGGATGGCCCTCAACAGGGTTCCCCTCACTCCGTACTCCCTCAGCACCTCCCACAAGAACTCCCGAGGGACGCGGTCATACGCCTTCTCCAAATCCACAAAACACATGTAGACTGGATAGGCATACTCCCAGGCCCTCTCCAGGATTCCCGCAAGCGTAAAGAGTTGGTCAGTTGTTCCACGACCAGGACGGAATCCACATTGCTCCTCTTGAATCTGAGGTTCGACTATCGGCCGGACCCTCCTTTCCAGTACCTTGGCGTAAACTTTCCCAGGGAGGCTGAGTAGTGTGATACCCCTGTAATTAGCACACACCCTCTGGTCCCCCTTTTTGAAAAGGGGAACCACCACCCCAGTCTGCCACTCCCTCGGCACTGTCCCAGACTTCCACGCAATGTTGAAAAGGCGTATCAACCAAGACAGCCCATCAACACCCAGAGCCTTCAGCATTTATGGACGGATCTCGTCAACCCCCGGAGCTTTGCCACTGTGGAGTTGTCTAACTACCTCAGTGACTTCACTCCGAGAGATCGACGTCGATCCCCCATCATCCTCAGGCCCTGCTCCTATCAGGGAGGGTGTGTCTGATGTATTTGGGTTCAGGAGTTCCTCAAAGTGCTCTTTCCAACGCCCCACGACTTCCTCACTTGAAGTCAGCAAAGTCCCATCCTTGCCGTACACAGCTTGGATGGTTCCCTGCTTCCCCCTCCTGAGGTGCCGTATGGTCTTCCAGAACAGCTTTGGTGCCGCCCGATAGTCCTTCTCCATGGATTCCCCGAACTGCTCCCACACCCTCTGCTTAGCCTCGTCCACAGCCACGGCCGCTGCCCTTCGGGCCCGTCGGTACCTTGCAACTGCCTCCGGAGTCCCCTGGGATAACATACCCCGGTAGGACTCCTTCTTCAGTCGGACGGCTTCCCTGACCACCACTGTCCACCAGGGTGTTCGAGGGTTACCGCCCCTTGAGGCACCTAAGACCTTCTGGCCACAGCTCGCATCTGCAGCTTTAGCAATAGAGGCTTTGAACATTGCCCATTCCTGTTCAATGTCCCCAACCTCCACAGGGATGGCAGAGAAGTCCCGCCGGAGGTGGGAGTTGAAGTCCTTCCGGACAGAGGACTCCTCCAAACGTTCCCAGTTCACCCGCACTACACGCTTGGGTTTGCCAGGTCTGTCCAGATGTTCCCCCGCCATCTAACCCAACTCACCACCAGATGGTGATCAGTTGACAGTTCAGCCCCTCTCTTCACCCGAGTGTCCAAAACATACGGCCTCAGATCAGCTGATACGATTACAAAATCGATCATTGATCTTTGGCCTAGGGTGCTCTGGTACCAGGTACACCTATGAGCATCCTTATGCTTGAACATGGTGTTTGTTATCGCAAGTCCGTGACTAGCACAGAAGTCCAATAACAATCCACCACTCAGGTTCAGATCAGGGAGACCGTTCCTCCCAATCACGCCAGTCCAAGTATCACTGTCATTGCCCACGTGCGCGTTGAAGTCCCCCAGCAAGACTATGGAATCCCCTGCCGGCGCCCCATACAGGACCCCATGCAAGGTATCCAAGAAGGCTGAATACTCTGAACTCCTGTTTGGTGCGTATGCACAAACAACAGTCAGAGTTTTCCCCCCTCCAACCCTAAGGCGAAGGGAGGCGACCCTCTTGTCTACTGGGGTGAACTCCAACGTACAGGCACTCAGCCGGGGACTCGTGAGTATCCCCACACCCGCCTGTGCCCTCACACCCTGAGCAACTCCAGAAGTGAACAAGGTCCATCCCTTGTCCAAGAGTGTGGTTTCAGAGCCCTTGCTATGCGTAGAGGTAAGCCCCACCAGATCCAACCGGTAGCGCTCCACCTCTCGCACCAGCTCAGGCTCCTTCCCCACCAGCGTAGAGACGTTCCACGTCCCGAAAGTCAGCCTCTGCTGCCCCGAATTGGTCCGTCCGGAGCCTCCACTTTCACCGCCATCCACTTGGCAGCGCACCCGAAAATACAATATAATATACAATATACAAATATAATTATTGATAATGTGATTTATCAACACTCATAGTACACTCTATTTTATAAAAATTGCACACTTTGTTTAGTGCGTGGTATTTGGATCTTAGTAAATCAGGCCCCTACTGAAGCTAACAACCAAATTCTATGAAGTAGGTAATGTTACTATTGTATAAGCACAGAAAAAAGTGCTGGAGCATGGTGGAGCAGTGTGTTCACGTGATGCCCCCTTCACATTTCTGACTGCCCCCTCATATATGCCTGCCTTGCACCAACCCTGTTTACGGGACATCACGCCTTTCTGCTAGTCAGGGCACAGGTGGCTCCTCTACATATGCACGTTAAAATATTTGGATTCAAACCTGCACGTTTTAACACATTGTGACAAAAAAGCTTTAATCAAACATTTGACTTTGTGTGGTTCGACAGATGAGTTGCCGTCTGATCCTTTACAGAGCCGGTACAATTCATGGTTGACCTTAGTAGACAATCTGAACATTAAGGCATTTGTTAACCTCACCCTAGCCGAGACTGTTCGACGTGGAGTCCAGAATCTGCTGTTCATCACAGGCTTTGGTAGGTACAGTCTCTTTATTGTTCATTTCATTAACTTGATTTAAAATTTACAAAAATAATTTTCCATAATGGTCCCTAGGCGGAATGAGGCCGAATACTCTTGTCTTAGGTTTCTATGACAACTGCTCTCCTCAAGACCACCTCCATGGCAAAATGATTCTGTCTCCTGGCAGTAGCTTGGATGCAGTGTGCCCAAACAAACAGTCCCCTTTATTCCCTAATATACGTGATGTTGATGGACCCAAAGACTTGGAGGAAGAGGAGTATGTGTCTGTGATTGCAGATGCTGTCAAAATGGGCAAAAATGTGACACTGGCTCGATATTTCAGCCAGTTCAACCGGGAAGAAGTTTTAGGCTCAACAAGAAAGGCTGGCCCTCACCAAGGCATGGCGGGGCCATTTGTCGACGTTTGGCCCTTAAATCTGCTCCGACCTGACAGCCGCAGCTACGTGGATATCTGCTCTCTATTTCTGCTGCAGCTGGCCTGTGTGCTGCATGAAACCCGTGCGTGGAGCCAAGCCAGGCTTCGCCTCTTCCTCTGTGTAGAAGAAGGCATCAGTCTGCAGGATGAAGAGGCGAAGCTTCAAAAGATGCTGAAGGAGCTCAGGATATCGGCACAGGTGCAGATGGTGGCCTGGGACAAGGTGGTGGCGCTGCACTGGCTGAGCCGAAAAAGGGAGGGCAAGGTGGCAGATGAGAACGGAGATTGGACTGAAGCATACCCCAACAATGCCGCTCAGCTGACTGATGAGTACATCCACGCCGTCAACAATTTTATTCGACTACAAGGAGCACCCCAGCCTGCTGTGCGCTTCCTGTATTTGCCACACCCGCCCGCGGATACAAGCCGCTACCAGGCCTACTTGCACCAGGTGGACCTGCTGAGTCGAAACTTAGGGCCGACGATGCTCGTTCATGGAGTCACTCCTGTTGTTACGACTGAGATTTAGATTTTATCACACTCATGCAATCATCCCCATTCTCTTTCACTAATTGCACATGGGGTACTTAGCTTGTAGCAGAATCTGCTCCACTACTTACATTTAATTTCACACTAATTTATCAAGACACCTAAGGGGATTTGTCAACACCGTTTAATTTGAAATGCTAAATATTAGAATGCTCTTAATATGCAGTTTCCACTTATCTTAGTATTGTTTGTTTTTGTTTTGTTTTTAAATGCTTCACAAATACTGTAACATTAACATCTTGTGCTGACATTTTTGCTATTCAACATGACTGAAAAAAAGCAGATCTTATTTTAATCCTATCCTTTTTCACATATTCCTAATATTTGTTAAACACCAAATCTTGTACATGTTGACACTATACGGTATTACACTGAATTGTGTTCATATCCTGTGTTTAAGAATCACCATTTTCTAAATAAAGAGAAAAGAATGAACAATATGCAGCAATGGATGGATGGCTTATTCAGTGATTAAAATTGTTTTTTATATTAAGTTGGTTTTAAGAAAAGCACCTGAGCAATGTTAATGGAAAATAAAATAAAAGGAAAGAGTAAATAGGAGTGAATATATAATTTGAATAAGTAAAAAATTGGGATACATATATGATGTACTATAAATACTGTATATTGTGACACAAATTGTAGCGTTGCAAATTTTGAGGTAGAAGGATCCTTAAATGTTTTTTATTGGTACTTAGCTGTCAATATCACTTACACATGGGTAACAAATATAATTGTAATAGTTACATCATACCATTTTCCTGTAATTATTGAAAGAGCAATACTAATTCGGTCCAGCTTCTCTGGCTATGCAAAAGAGATAAATTGTTACCTCATACTGTTTTTCCCTGAATTATTGAAAGCATTACACTGATTCTGCCCAGCTTTTTTGGCTTTTCTTAAGAGATGTCTTTGTAATTGTTAGTCTGTTTGCAGGATCACGCAAAAAAAAAAAAAAGATTGCCCCGTTTCTCGAGAAAGGTTGGCATGCAAAAAATGATGGTAATAAAAAGACATTGGAATTATAGTAGATTAACAATACATGTATTTGTCACCACATTTTTTGGTACGGAACATAAGTTATGGTACAGATGTGTACCAACAACCGAGTTACCACCTTGAATGAATACATGACATGAAAAGGTAGATGAGACACGCGAGCCTAGGGGGGGTCAAAGTGCCAGGGCATTTCATAGTTGTAGACAGAACACAACTGAAATAATGCCTGCACATTGTGTTGCATACAGTCACACACAAATCCGAACAGTAGAAACAAGTGACACTGGCAATAACCTTAATTAAAGAGTTTACTATTAGCACATGTTTTGACCTTGACAAAAAAGGTAAACCACATGAAAATCAGTTGAGAAATTAGCAAATTATTTATCTTCAAAATACATGCATTGGGCGCAGCAGGGGGTTAGTGCTCGTGCATCACAATAAGAAGGTTGTGGGTTCGATATAGAGTTTGCATGTTCTCCCCACTACTGCGTGGGTTCCCTCCGAGTACTCCGGTTTCTTCTAAGGCTGCAGCTAACGATTATTTTTCTATCGATTAATCTATAGATTATTTTTTTCGATTAATCGGTTAATCTATAGATTTTTCCGATTAATCTATAGATTATTTTTCCTTTTACCGATTATTTTTTTATTCAAAATGAAGATGAAAAAATAAATGTAGGCCTGTTTTTTCAAAACGCATGGCTTTTATTTACAAAAAAAAAGAAGTATGGCCACTCAGTCAACATTGACAACAACATGACTAAATATTCTGTAACAATGTAAACATTTAAAACTTTTACATTTAACAAAATTAAAAGTAGCTTATTTGCTTTTTAATGTGCAAATATAAAAGTCAACATCCAGTGCAAATCTTAATATTCTGCAATAGTATAAGCATTTCAAAAGTAAAAGTATTGCTTATTTTGCTTTAAAATGTGCAAAAATAAAGATAAACATCCAATACAAAAAAGTGCAAAACGAAATATTCTGGAGCACTGTAAACATTAAGTATTGCTTTTAAAATGTGCAAAATAAATATCCAGTCCAACACAGTACACAATAACCAATTCTACTCATTCCAGTGAGTGTCTAACAGTTGTAATGAAGAAAGGTTAGCATGTCTACATGCTTTGGTTCTTTTCTTGTTTACAATATTCCCAGCAGCTGAAAATAGGCGCTCAGAAGGGGTCGATGTGGCTGGAACTGAGAGCTAATTAGCCTTCACCTCAAGCCAGGATCGCGAGTGAGCTGAGCTGCAGTTTAAGTTTCTAGAAGGTCAACGGGCTCATAGTGATGTTACTAGTAGTTGACTGGGAGGTGTTTATTATCATTTGGGGAGAGTCCGCTGCCTGATGCTCACCTGCTAAACACCTATCTGCTCCACGCTGAAGCGCTGACTACATGCGCTCTGAATACGCACTGCTGATTGGCTGATAATGCTTCGTGTGTACCAATCAGATGGTTGTGTGGGTGGGACAATGCTGCGTGCGGAGACAGAGGCAGACGGAGCAAAGCAGCTTGTTAAGACTTTAGCTTTAGCTTAGAAACTCGTTCGGTACACCCCTGTACCGAACCGAAAACCCCGTACCGAAACGGTTCAATACAAAACACGTACCGTTACACCCCTAGCAGATACAAATGACACATTCATGTTTTTGTGTAATGATGACAACGTATGCTCGCGCGGACGATTGACTAGTTGATGGTTTTCTTTTCAAATGTTCGTTCATAGCCGTTGTGCTGCTATGATAGGCCATTTCCGCTCGACACAGTGTGCATACAACAACATTATTAGGCCGTTTATTGAAATACTTCCACACTTTTGACCACTTTTGGCATGCTTTTCCCCCCTCGCTCGCACCGCTCGCATCGTCTTCTTTGATCGTCTGCTTTGCGCTTCGCCATGACGGTAGTGTGACGTCATTATGCGACGCGTCGACGCACAAAAACGGCGTCGACGTATTTACGTAACCGATGACGTCGACTACGTCGACGCGTCGTTTCAGCCTTAGTTTCTTCCCACCTCCAAAGGGATAGGTTGATTGGCAACACTAAATTGGCCTGAGTGTGAATGTTGTCTATCTGTGTTGGCCCTGCAATCAGGTGGCGACTTGTCCAGGGTATACCCTACCTTCCGCCCGAATGCAGCTGGGATAGGCTCTAGCCACCCATGGACCCAGAGAGGGACAAGTGGCAGAAAAGGGATGGATGGAATAGATGCATTGCCTTTAATGGGAACTTGGCCCTATCAAGGCAGTTGCTATGTAGACACGTCGCTTAGCATGGGTGCAGCAACGCACTGGCATATCTAGTCTTCTTTATCCAGTAGTACCTCAACTCATGAGCTTAATTGCTTCTGTGATGGAGCTCTTAACTGAAAACACTTGTATCTCAACTCAACATCGCCCTTTGAAATTAGTTTAAATCAATCTTGCACCGCTCACCCTCAAAACAGCAATATGTTTACGTGTATTACATGCCTTTTAAAATATATATATTCTTTAATTTTGTATGAATAAAATACAATGAACTACTAACAACTACAACAGTTTTATGAGGTAATGTAATAAAAGCATTTACCTTAGAAAGTGGACTTACTGTATTTCCTTCGAGCTGCTTCTCTGTCAAACAAACCATCAGCAGCCTTTCCATATTTTAGTGGATAAATGTCCGCCGTTTAGATATTGTTTGGATGTTTTGATGGCAACATTTATATCAGTGAGTCCTGTTTTCTGTCAGATCCAGATTTTAGTTCTTCTGTCGTTTAGAGTAGCATGATTCTGCTTTCTCTGTGCTACTACCATGAGTTCAGTTTGGCTTGACGTGGAAGACCATGTCTCATTGCCATATGTCCTTACAGAGAGTATGTCCTCATTAAATACCTTTTTTAATTTGTTGTGCTTATTTGTGGATTCTTCATTATCTTGTCCACTTTTCCAGAAGTATACAGTTACACCCCTGAATATACTTATTTATCTCTTGACTTTGTGTGCCTTTTACAGCTTTACCTCAAATTATGACATTGCATATATTTTTTTGGTGTGTTGACTAGATCAGTGGCCCCCATCCACCGGTCCATCTGGCACATTAAAATGTTAGTGTGCCAGTTTGTAGCCAAAGGTTAATTTCCATCTGCAGTGCCCTGCTGGGTCATTGTATATAGCAGGGATTCTTATCCTTTTTTACTTTGGCACCCAACTTCTCCACTACGGAAGAGCCCGGGGACCACTCCAATATTAACACTGAATTAATAATCTTACTCTTGATTTTGATCATATACAATAATTATATCTAACCTACTTACAGTTTACTACTTTGTCAAATGATATAAAAGCATGTGTTAATCACAAAGATTATATAATCAATTTAACAAATAAACCTTAGGATTAGGTCGGGCTGATTTGAAAAATAAGTACTAACCAATTAAACAATGCATGTACATACAATATGCATTATGTTGTGCTAAAATAAATTAACTAAATTAATAATACACATGTTTCTTAACTAAATTGTCAATAAAAATAAAGAGCAAATGAAAATACAGCTTCACAAATTGAGTCATTATTTTTGCGCTTAAGAATTTTCTCTATGACATTAACGCCAGACTTCTGTTTGTTTTATATTGTCGTTACTGCCACAATTGGTGGCAATGTTTATTACAACTGAGTACCGCTGCTGCCTATATGGACCACAGCTGAAAAACACATACAGTGTATATTACATTCTAGGGGGCGCTCGCATGCCAACACTGGGCCTTGGCCCTATGGTTAAGAAACACTGGTATATAATATCAACGTGCCGGGGACCATCTCTTTCCAAAGAAACATGTCCAGGGCTCCCACTACTTCAGCGTTATGGTGAGTTGATTTTTCATGTTCATTTTTTTTCCTGCCACACGTGGAAAGCCGGTCCGTGAAAATAATGCATTCATTAAACCGGTCCCTGGTGGAAAAAAGGTTGGCGACACCCAGACTAGATCATGTGTTCCGGTGGTAGGAATATATTTTAACGGTACAAGCATCAGTTCACGTCATGTGATGTGTTAATCATCGGACATCGAACCCATATGGTGGGCAATTGTGGAAGCCTTCTGACGTAGAGCCATCACCATCTGCGGAACGTTCCATGAGCTCGTGCAGGAAAGACACCTGCCTACACAAAGTGTGTTCAAAGATGGAGGCAGATCTGGCTCCAAGTACAGTTAATGGTTGTAGCATTGGGAGGGATCAAATAGGTCCTACAGATTAAGTGGATTCATTTGTGAACATCTCCACCAATGCCCTTCATTGGCAGAACATTTTTTGGGTGTTGGACTGGGCCACTTCCGACCAGTTAGTAAGGTTATCTCTTCTGCCGAAAAGGTACTTTGGTGAATGCAGACAGGCAAAATAAAATAGCACATGTTGTATTCATTAATAAATGACTCAAGAAGACAAGCCGCCCACTCCATAAGTGGTGTCAAGAGGATGCTTGGTCCCGCCAGTTAAGGTGTGAAGTTGTCACACTGTTTAATAACGTCAGCTTCCGTGTGCCTTATTTAGAATTGCTCACATCACGCACTGGCAGCCATGCTCTCCTCGTGAGGAAGGGTTTCGCATCATCCTGTCTGCCCACATTCCTGACAAGCACATGTCAATTTGGGATGTGCCCAATAATTGAACTTTTTCTTATTTTTTAGTGAGTAGCTTTATTACACTATATGGAACACATATACAGTATATTTCGCTACAACAAACCTCCTTAGATTATTTCAAGTGGTTGCCACTTGTTTGCCCTTCAAATTAGAGCTACTCCACACTGAATGTGACATTCTGGGTCGAAAGTGAACTTTTTTTACACACTTTGTGTACAGTTGTACCTGGAGTGTTAGGTGACCATATACGGTATCTCCCGCTCTCCTCCCCCTCACACTGGGGATGCCCTTCTACTCAAAGAACAAGCAAATTTGAGTCATTCTCACACCTGGAAGAAGTGAATCATTTCAATGTGTGTTTTTCCAGCTATAGAAAGTTGTTTTCTTTTCATGGATATTAATATGGATGTCTGTGTCACTGACCGGGTTTGGGCTGATTTGTTGCAGTCTATATTTACTGGAAAAGTTCTCAATCATGGGCAAAATTCTGAAAAAATAATTGTACCTGTGTACATTTAGTCATTGTACATCACATGATACCCATTGGGCTTCATGTTAAAAGTTTGCACCTGGTTAAGTGGCCCATTAGAATATTTGTCCCTTTATAAATAAAAAATGACAAAAGACCTTGGATTGTTGAGTCTTACATACAGTTTTGATCTGATGTTTTCACTCATCACTGGCTTGAATATATTATTTGGTCCCCATAATGGTATAATTTGAATAGTGCTTTTCCCAGGATAGAGTGATTATACTGATGATTTTGGCAGACTTTCTAAAGAGACTTCTTTGCTCTTGTGACTTTCCCATTGTTAAAGTTAAAGTCAAATGCAGAGGACACATTTCACCCATCCCCATGTTCACCCCTTGAGAGGTGAGGGGAGCAGTGAGCAGCAGTGTGTGGAATCGTTTGGTGATATAACCCCCAATTCCAACCCTTGATGCTGAGTGCCAAGCAGGGAGGCAATGGGTCCCATTTTCTTATAGTCTTTGGTATGACTCAGCCGGGTATTGAACTCACAATGTTCCAGTCTCAGGGCGGACACTCTAACCATAAGGCCACTGAGCTGTTGTTCCAAGTATTGGTCAATACAATGAATGTGGTCAAACAAATCATGTTTTTTCGCTGGCAAAGAAACACTACCAGCTACTGTTAATCATGATCACGATTATGATTAACAAGAAGTTAATATATCTTGCTATTAGTTAAAAGACATTCCAAAACATTCGGTACCACCTTTTAGTTGATTTAGGTGACTTTATGTAGAGGTACGTCTCAATAAATTTGAAAATATTTTTTTAATTTCATCTATATGACAACTTTTATAGACAGAATTCCTAGGGCCTAGGCGCAGTCAGGACGTTGAGGGGATCCGGTTTGGTGGCTGCAGGATTAGGTCTCTGCTTTTTACGGATGATGTGGTCATGCTGGCTTTATCTGGCCAGGATCTTCAGCTCTCACCGGATCGGTTCACAGCTGAGTGTGAAGTGACTGGAATGAAAATCAGCCCTTCCAAGTCCAAGTCCATGGTTCTCTCCCGGAAAAGGATGTAGTGCCATCACCAGGTTGGGGGGGAAATCCTGGCCCAAGTGGAGGAGTTCAAGTACCTCTGGGTCTTGTTCACGAGTGAGGGATGAGTAGATCGTGAGATCGACAGGCGGATTGGTGCGGCGTCTGCAGTGATGTGGACCATGTATCGATCCGTTGTGGTGAAGAAGGAGCTGAGCCGGAAGGCAAAGCTCTCAATTTACCGGTCGCTCTACTTACCTATCCTCACCTATGGTCATGAGCTCTGGGTAATGACCGAAAGGACAATATCACGAGGAAAAGCGGCCGAAATGAGTTCCCTCCGTCGGGTGGCGGGGTTCTCCCTTAGAGATAGGGTAAGAAGCTCTGTCATTCGTGAGGAGCTCAAAGTAAAGCCGCTGCTCCTCCACATAGAGAGAAGCCAGATGAGGTGGTTCGGTCATCTGATCAGAATGGCCCCCAAACACCTCCCTGGGGAGGTGTTTAGGGCGCATTCGACCGGTAGGAGACCACTGGGAAGACCCAGGACACGGTGGAGAGACTATGTCTCCCAGCTGACCTGGGAACGCATCAGAATCCCCAGGGAAGAGCTGGACAAAGTAGCTGTGGAGAGGGAAGTCTGGGCTTCTCTGCTGAGGCTGCTGCTCCCGCGACCCGACTTCGGATAAGCGGAAGAAAATGGATGGATGGACCTATATGACTTCTTTAAATCAAAAAGTGAAATGTTATAGATTTGTTTTTGTATTTGCGTTTATTTCAAACATGCATATAAGTTCCACTGGATCTCATGTTCCCATGTTCTCATGTTCTGGATTTCATGTTCCCAGTTACACAAACATGTCCGAAACAGAGTCGGAAGAAGCAGAACCTATTTTCTACTCTTTCTACATATCACAACAATCACCAATACATTTATTTATTGGTGATTCCTGGGTCTCATGCACACAACTCATATGAGTTGAGGATGTCGGGCCCCCAGGTGAGACCCTAGAATGAGGCAGAAAAACGCACCTCCATCTCAGCAGGCAAACCCAACCTTCCCCAAACTCCTGAATGCACATGTTTTAATGCCAATTTCCCAGCATCTCCCGCACAACGCTCTCCTACAAGGAGCCAAACCTCAAAACTCACAAGGGTATGGAATCCATGACCTCGGCATATAAATCAAAATTAGCACTTAACAGTACTCCTCCTTGTGATGCCCATATTTTGATATTTTGATACCAAGATAACACCCCACATCTGACCATCAGTACCTTGCTTTTGCAAGATTACAAATATAGACCAGAAACTCGAGATCAGGATGCCACAATAGAACATCTACACAGAGAGAGAAATATTTCAAGAATGTAATTGTCATGTAACTTTGACAATAGCTTATAGCTGATAAAAATACAAAACATCAGTACAGTATTTCATAACATTTGAAAAATGGTCAAAAAATGTATTATTGTAAACTACTGGTTTGAGCTCTGGTCTGCAAATGGGACTTGGCTAGATCATTTCAAGTAATAAACAATTGAAGATGTACAGTGTATAATCATTCGCTCTAATACCTGCTCAGTGGCCTAGGGGTTAGAGTGTCCGCCCTGAGATTGGTAGGTCGTGAGTTGAAACCCCGGCTGAGTCATACCAAAGACTATAAAAATGGGACCCATTACCTCCCTGCTTGGCACTCAGCATCAAGGGTAGGAATTTGGGGTTAAATCACCAAAATGATTCCCGGGCGCGCCCACCGCTACTGCTCACTGCTCCCCTCACCTCCCAGGGGGTGAGGGTGATGGTCAAATGCAGAGGATAATCTCACCACACCTAATGTGTGTGTGAAAATCATTGGTACTTTAATAAAAGAACAGTTCAACGGTACCATGATGAGTGTATTTAAACCTTTGACCACCACTGCAAACTAACACACAATGGAAAACAACTTTCATGAGTCCTTAACATTGGTGTGATGTCATTGTTGTGAAGTGTTCTTCTGGGCTTACAGCACTCCCACCTGTTTTCCAAGTTGCATGCCCACTCTTTCTCGCCTTTTTGTTTGTATCTATCCAAATCACTGCCACAAAAACTGCCTAGCCTTTTTTGCCATCTGGTGCTCCATTCCTCATATTGAAACTTGTTTTCTGTGCGAGTGTGACGCTCATCCGTCTGTAACCCTGAACCCAAACAAAGAGGCAAGCACATTTGGACCGGGCCGTTTGAAGCGTGTTTTTAAAAAGTTCAACATTGTATGACGCCGCAGCACCTGACGAGGTAATTCATTCATTATCAGTTCATTTTAATGTAGTAGGCAGTGGGCACACTTTTGAATGGTGATTTATTACTTGTTGTTTTTCCGCATTAACAGTACAGTGACTCTAGCAGATGAATGCCAACTGAATAAAATTTAGTTATGCCAATCAACATGCTGACTTGGATCAGTCGATGGCTGCAGCAGATGGCGAGGCAATACAACAGCAGCTCTCGAAATGTGTGAACGGAGGTCAGCGTGGTGTGAAAGGCTTTATTTCCACCCTTAGTGTTAATATTCAAATAGGTATGACTGTCTCCTGAGAAAGGTTCATACCTCCTATAATAGTGCATAAGTGCTGTTTTCAGGCTGGGTGTTTGATAGCTGTGGTACAGATGGCTTGTGGAGATGTCATGCTTTCCCCATCTTGAATTAAATATTTCTTTAGAAGGTCCGTATTACCTATGGTGACATGTGCAGGCTATTGGTTATATGTGGGCTCTGTACCGAGGATGTCGTTGTGGCTTGTGCAGCCCTTTGAGACACTTGTGATTTCGGGCTATATAAATAAACATTGATTGATTGATTGATTGATTGCTCACCTCCTGCCTAAAACATAGTAGGATTGACTGACTGTAAAGACGAATGGCAATGGTAGGGATCTCATTAAGCAATATGTATATATTCAATACTCGTAGATTTCATTAAACGACAACTTTAGAAAACTATGACATTTTTCTACCACCTTTACATAATTTGCATGGTCACACATGGAGTTTATGGGGTTGGAAAATTAAAAAAAAAAAAGTTTTATATATATAAATAAAACCCAAAACCAGTGAAGTTGGCACGTTGTGTATATCGTAAATAAAAACAGAATACAAGTATTTGCAAATCCTTTTCAACTTATATTCAATTGAATAGACTGCAAAAACAAGATATTTAATGTTCGAACTGAGAAACTTAATCATTAACTAAGGACTTAATGGCAGCAACACGTTGCAAAAAAGTTGGCACAGGGGCATTTTTACCACTGTGTTACATGGCCTTTCCTTTTAACAAAACAGGTTCTCTTGTATTTTAGGCTTCATAATACGCCACACATTTTAAATGGGAGACAGGCCTGGACTACAGGCAGGCCAGTCTAGTACCCGCACTATTTTACTACAAAGCCATGCTGTTGTAACACATGCAGAGTGTGGCTTGGCATTGTCTTGCTGAAATAAACAGGGGCGTCCATGAAAAATATGTTGCTTGGATGGCAACATATGTTGCTCCAAAACCTGTATGTACCTTTAAGCATTAAAGCCCTACTGAAATTATTATTTTTTATTTAAACGGGAATAGCAGATCCATTCTATGTGTCATACTTGATAATTTCGCGATATTGCCATGTTTTTGCTGAAAGGATTTAGTAGAGAAAATCGACGATAAAGTTCGCAACTTTTGCTCGCTGATAAAAAAAAAGCCTTGCCTGTACCGGAAGTAGCGTGACGTCACAGGAGCTAGCATTCCTCACAATTCCCCATTGTTTACAATGGAGCGAGAGAGATTCGGACCGAGAAAGTGATGATTACCCCATTAATTTGAGCGAGGATGAAAGATTCGTAGATGAGGAACGTTACAGTGAAGGACTTGAGAGACAGTGATGGACGTATCTTTTTTCGCTCTGACCGTAACTTAGGTACAAGCTGGCTCATTGGATTCCACACTCTCCTTTTTTTATTGTGGATCACGGATTTGTATTTTAAACCACCTCGGATACTATATCCTCTTGAAAATGAGAGTCGAGAACACGAAATGGACATTCAGTGCCTTTTATCTCCACGACAATACATCGGCGAAATGCTTTAGCTACGAGCTAACGTGATAGCATCGTGCTTTAACTGCATATAGAAACAAAAAAATAAACCCCTGACTGGAAGGATAGATAGAAAATTAACAATACTATTAAACCGTGGACATGTAAATACACGGTTAATGCTTTCCAGGCTGGCGAAGATTAACAATGCTGTGCTAACAACGCCATTGAAGCTAACTTAGCAACTTAGCAACGGGACCTCACAGAGCTATGCTAAAAACATTAGCTCTCCACCTACGCCAGCCAGCCCTCATCTACTCATCAACACCCGTGCTCACCTGCGTTCCAGCGATCGGCAGAAGGACGAAGGACTTCACCCGATGCGTTTGGCGGCCCGGAGACGTAGGAAGTCAAGGTGAGGTCGGCGGCTAGCGCGGCTAGCGCGGCTAGCGCGGCTAGCGCGGCTAGCGCTCCAACAAAGTCCTCCTGGTTGTGTTGCTGTAGTCCGCTGCTAATACACCGATCCCACCTACAACTGTCTTCTTTGCAGCCTTCATTGTTCATTAAACAAATTGCAAAATATGTCCAGAATACTGTGGAATTATGAAATGAAAACAGAGCTTTTTGTATAGGATTCTACGGGGTACCATAACTTCCGTTACTCTGACTTCATCACGCGCATACGTCATCATACCGCGACGTTTCAGCCGGATATTTCCCGGGAAGTTTTAAATGTCACTTTATAAGTTAACCCGGCCGTATTGGCATGTGTTGCAATGTTAAGATTTCATCATTAATATATAAACTATCAGACTGCGTGGTCGGTAGTAGTGGGTTTCAGTAGGCCTTTAAAGGTGCATTCACAGATGTGTAGGTTACCCATGCCTTGGGCACTAATCCACGCCCATACCATCACAGATGCTGGCTTTTGAAATTTGCACCTATAACAATCCGGATGGTTCATTTCCTCTTTAGTCCGGAGGACACAACGTCCACAGTTTCCAAAACAATTGGAAATGTGGACTCGTCAGACCACAGAACACTGTTCCACTTTGCATCAGTCCATCTTAGATGAGCTTGGGCCTAGCGAAGCCGTCTGCGTTTCTGGGTGTTGTTGATAAATGGCTTTCGCTTTGCATAGTAGAGTTTAATATAAATACATTTAATAAATTCAAATACAAATAAGGCAACAAGAGAAGTATCCTACACTTCTCTTTTGTAAAGTAAATCTCAACAGTCGATATGGGCATCTACATCAACTGTATGATTTGCCTGAGAAGCTGGACAGGACAAAAAAAAAAACAAAACAGAGTTTTAAATTGCACTTTAAGATGTAGCGACGAACTGTAGTTACTGACAGTGGTTTTCTGAAGTGTTCCTGAGCCCATGTAGTGATATCCTTTACACACTGTCGGTTTTTGATGCAGTATTGCCTGAGGGATCGAAGGTTACGGGCATTCAATGTTGCTTTTCGGCCCTGCAGCTTACGTGCAGTGATTTCTCCAGATTCTCTGAACCTTTTGATGATATTACGGACTGTAGCTGGGGAAATCCCTAGTTGCGTCTGAAAAACTAATCATACGAAATGTGGCACACACGATAACCAAGGTACCAGTGTATCATAACTTCAAACCATCTTTGTGTCCCTTTCAAAGTTCTCTATGAATTTGTTATATAATATCTACCACATTGGACTTGAAATACATACAAAATTGGATTCCAAATCACGTAGTTTTCAAAGAGGGTCATATAACAGACTTGAAGGCTCTCCTACTACTGTTAATTTAGAGCCAAATATACATGGTCTAGACTTAGCCTAAGTGTCAAAGTCAAGGCCCGCGGGCCAGATCCGGCCCACGAATGAATTATCTATGGATGATATTTGATTAGTATTAGAACCAGCCCGCAGGCCACAGCCGCCTGCTGCTGTTTTGCACGCACCAATACTCCATCAGTGTTGGCGCTAGGAATTTTCAAAATGGGGTCGGGTCCCAAAGTACATTTTTGGGGTACCGCTTTTTTGTAACCGTTTTGAAAACAAATGATAAATGTATGCATTATCCTGTTATATCTCACATTCTATATTGTGTTTTGGAAAAAGGTTGCCATAAACGTTAATTCATTTAAAAAAAATATATACAAAAGAAAACACATTTTTATGCATATGTAAATGTATGCAGTTATAAACATTCATTCACTTTCTTCTGTGAGAGTTTGTAGGTGACGAACCCCAAGATGCAGAGACGGCAGGCATTGAACAGGAAAACATGATTTAATTAAACACTATAGAAAAAAGAAAAAAAAGGGTACAAACAAAAGGCGCGCACAAGGCGGAGAACAAACTAGGCTATGAACTAAAATAGCACAAAGGCTAACTGTGGACAAGAAACAAAAACATTTACTGTGACACGAAGGAACTATGACTAGAGCGGAGTGAACAAAAATAGACAGAGCTACAACGAAGTATGGTGACAGGTAGTCGTGACGTAGACACTACAATAATCCAGCAGTGACTGGAGGGCAGGGCAGGTATAAATAGCAGCTGGCTGATTGGCACCAGGTGTGGCCACGTGCCAATCAGCCACAGCTGAGGGGACAAAGCACTCAGGGAGATAATCAGGAAATGAAGACAAAATAAAAGCACTGACAGGAAACTAAGACAAACGCAACCAAACTGTCAGGGAAAACCCTGACATCTTCTTTCCTTCATGGATCTAAACTTTACCGCTGCCGGTATTTTTTCTATATTTTTGGTATAATATTTTCAGAATGTGTTATTTCTATTTTTGGCCAAAGTAAGACAAAGAAAACAATCTGAAGTTGTCTTTATTTTTTAGTTTTAATGCCATGATTTTAATAGTCCGGCACAGATTTTCCTCCATGCGGCCCCTGAGCTAAAATGAGTTTGACACCCCTGGTTTAGAGCCTCTAAATTCGTTTTCATTGAGGGCCAAGTTGCAGTTTTGGCTGCCCTCAGAGGGCCGGCCACTTGTAACATTAATAAAAGAAACATACATGTTTAAGGATTAGCCACATGATATTGTCACATGATTACCTATGCATTTGATTAGTAAATGTATATTTTACCTACACTGTAAAAAAAAAATTAGATTTTGTGGTAAAAAAAATGGCAGAATTTTACCATAACATTTACAGTCTGAATTTTCACTGTAGTTTACTGTAAAATACTGGTGATTGAGCTGCCAGTTTTTTGCATACAAAATATAGTTGCTGTTCTCAGAGTATATTACTGAAAATGTAAAAATGGTACCACAGTTTTTTTCTTACAGTAGGGTTCAGAGTACTGAGCTGTTTAAAAAAAAATACATATTGTCATGTTTACAGTGTACAATTTGATGGATAACTTGCTTTGAAATCATAAGGCGAAGTGAATTCTATTTATATAGCGCTTTTCTCTAGTGACTCAAAGCGCTTTACATAGTGAAACCCCAATATCTAAGTTACATTTAAACCAGTGCGGGTGGCACTGAGAGCAGGTGGGTAAAGTGTCTTGCCCAAGGACACAACGGCAGTGACTAGGATGGCGGAAGCGGGGATCGAACCTGCAACCCTCAGGTTGATGGCACGGCCACTCTACCAACCGAGCTATACCGCCCCCAAGTACTTTATTGATCCCTGGGGGAAATTCAGCACCGCAGTTTGCTCACAATAGACAAGAATAATAATAAATAATATAATATATATAATACATTATATATATAATATGTAATATATAAATAATATAAATATATTCTACATATACTCTGCATTTAAGTGCAGTCAAGAAGGAACATATGACAATATCTGTTGCATTATTAGATATATACAGTTTAAAAAATATATAACTGCATGCAGTACATGTCTTTTTTTTGTCCAAATAGAAAAAGAAAGAAACATAAAGTACTTCATTGATGCATATTATTTCCAAGCTTTAACGGGCCATTCAAAATGATGTGGCGGGCCAGATCTGGCCCCCGGGTCTTGAGTTTGACACCTGTGCTCTAAACCTTTATAATGCTATATGCCATCTGCGCAGCAGGGTGCTAAATAAACAGGAGCTATGTTTTCCCCGCCCTTTTGTCACGTGGTTGCAACCCACCAATCAACATTTTGTGAATAGTGCTAAACCAAATAAACACAGTGCATCATGATGATGTCAAGTCTGTATATTCAGTATATCCATCCATCCATTTTTTACCGCTTGTCCTTTTTGGGAGGAATGCCTTAACAGGTTCCACACAGTTCAGATTGAGTCACAGCGTGATACCATTATTTGGTAATACTACAAGCGTATGCATGTTCAGCATACAACAATAAAGAAGTTGCAAGAATGCTTTGACAAGTTCCACACAATGCGGTTTGAGTCACAGCTATTATCGTTTTATAATTAAATTCACCTCGTGTTATATCACAATTCCCAAGTGTCTGCGAACTTTAATGCTGATGCATTTTGGCCGCAGTGTCCCGTGAATGCACCCTTGTATAACCGTTTATACAACAGCTCGCCGCAGCGAGCCAACCATCGGGCGCGCTTCATTCAACAACTTTAGCTCGGCGGTGATTCGCCCAGCCCTCTCTCACGCCCGCACCACGTGAAGGCGGTGACGCGCTTATGTAAATGGCCCGGCGGAGGTGTGGCCCTGTGACAGAATCGAGCGAACCGCCCTCCAGTCTGATAGAGCGACGCCGATTGGTTGAGAGATTCGGGGCGCTAAAATGGGCAGCTCTCTGAACCAATAGAGGGTCAGAAGGGGCGGGGATTCGGGCAGTAGCTGGAAATGAGGTCACTGGCTGCGCGGTGTCGTCAGCGCAGTGTGTGGAAATTTGACCGAGAGACAGCAGTTGTGTCAGGGACAACTTAAACCGAATACAGTCGCACTGTTTGGATTCAACCACCAACCAAGCGAGCTTTTACGCCACAACGCGACCGGCATCGTCCAGTTTGTAAAGGTATGTGTGGATTTATCACGAACTACTCTCAGAAACAGGCAGTTTGCTTGCATGTTCTAAAGTTGCATAACTGTGTCATTAGACTACTGACTGACAGCACACTGACACAGTTTGTGTGTGTTGCTGTCACAATGCATTGGTTGCATGCTAAACGCGATAGCGGATTAAAATGCACTCATCGTGTAAAAGAAGGGGATCGCCACCGAGTTGTTTCGGTTAGGTCGTCCTTAACACAACACCTTACATAAAGAGCAGCCATAGCAGCACATGACTGGCGGGGTTTGTCATGCTGCAACGATTACTGCCTTTTCTCATGCTGAAATGCTTACACTCCTTAATATATTTTATTTTGTTTTACTCTCCTTTATCTGTTAGTCTTGTTTAAAAAAACACAACTAAATATGAAATAACTTAAATGGTAAACAAATAATGTAAAATGATTATTAACTTAATGTGCCCCCTTTTTGGGTTTTATGACTTTTTGTTTGGATTTTTTCCAGGTTCTGTCTCTGTTACTATAAACATACTGTAGGGCTGTGTGGATGTGATCCATTCGGATCCTCTAGGACAGTGAGTATCAACATTTGGTACCTTCTAGTGCAGGGGTGTCAAACTCATTTTAGATCGGGGGCCACATGGAGAAAAATCAACTCCCAAGTGGGCCGGACTGGTAAAATCACTGCACGATAACGTAAAAAATAAAGACAACTTCAGATGGTTTTCTTTGTTTAAAAATAGAACAAGCACATTCTGAAAATGTACAAATCATAATGTTGTTGGGGTTTGTTTTTTTTACACTTACATGTTGCGGTCAATAGTATTCGATCTTTATTTGTCGTTATTTATACTTTCTGAATAAATTATGTGATAATGTTCATTAGTCAACTCATTGGTGTTAATTTTCAATCTATCGTGATAAAAAAATAATATCAAAATCAAATTACAGGATGTTATTTAAGTAGTTTGCTCATTTTCCTCGAATGGTGCACTGACGTCATGTGGTCTATTTTTTTTTCACATATGTAGCATAATCTACCAAGATACATAAAATTGCTATTGTGACATCTAGTGGACACATTTAGAACAGCAGTTTCTTTCATTCAAAACTTTCGGCTAATTTTTATACTTAGCAAACTAATCCCTTGGGCCAGATAAAACCTGTTCTAGTGGTACGCCAAAGAATCACTTGATTAAAGTACAGTGTTTTATTTACTTATATTCAAACACAGTGTTGCTGTTCAAACTGTGTGTAATGTTACAGTGGCCAAAAATATGAAATATGCTTGTTAAATAAAACTTCTGCCTTGTTTTGAATGAATACCTAGGCCTACTATACACTAGTTTATTTTAATGTTGGTTGTTATAGTGGAATTTGAAGAACTGAAGGTTTTCTGAGGTGAAAAAAGTTTGAGAAACGCTGTTCTAGGATATTACTGAGCACCCACAAAATCAAATAGATCACAGCATTTATTTTGCACTAAAATATATAAATACAGAAGGATCCTGGATAGCTTTATCTTTTTGCACCATGAGAGCTGAGTATTACTTGTTGGTCTTCCTATTATTTCAACCTCTTGCATCCCTATTTGCATCGCCTTATTCTCCCTTATGTAAGTCTCTGTACAGTAAAAATGGAGTCCAACTGAACTGCACTTTGCGATTAGGCATGTAACTACCCCCAACCTGATACACATTAACGTTGTATAATGTGGTTTGAGATTACGTATGTGTTAGCAGTCATTCAGAGTTTAAAAAAAAAATGGTTCGCAGGATGACTGTCAGTGTGTGGTTTTTCTAAATGGGGATTTCTACATGAGTTAGTATAGTCTCAGCTGCTTTTACAACATCAATTAATCTTCCGGTCATTTTTTGGAAGATGTAATACTTCTTTTGGGCATTTGTTTAGCAAGTAATTTAGAATCAAATGAAATATAAGATAAACATGTGTATGAAATTAGTTAAAATCTAGTTAATGGTCTTCTATATAGGACTTTCTGCAAAAATGCCACACAGTGCATCCGGAATGTATTTACAGCTCTTCACTTTTCCCACCTTTTTTACAGTCTTATTCCAAAATGTAATTAAATTATTTTTTGTCCTCAAAATTCTACAGACAATACCCCATAAAAGCGTGTTTTTTTTTGTGCAAATTTATTAAAAATATATAAAAAACAACAACTATAAATATCACGTGTACATAAGTATTCACAGATTTTGCTCAATACTTTGTTGATGCACCTTTGACAGCAATTACAGCCTCAAGTCTTGTTGAAAACGATGCCACAAGCTTGGCACTCCTACTTTTGGGCAGTTTCACCCATTCCTCTTTGCAGCATTTTTCAAGCTCCATCAGGTTAGATGGAGAGTGTTGGTTTTCATCCAGGTCACATCTGCATGTTGCTTCATTTATCTTTCCCTCTATTCTGACTACTCTCCTAGTTCCTGTCACTGTAAATACCCCCACAGCATGCTTTACTATGGGGAGGGTATTGGCCTGGTGATGAGCGGTGCCTGGTTTCCTCCAAACTTGATGCCTGGCAAAGAGTTCAATCTTTGTCTCATCAGACCAGAGCATTTTGTTTCTCATGGTCTGAGAGTCTTTTAGGCACATTTTGGCAACTTTATACTAAGAAATGGCTTCCATCTGGCCACTCTTATCATACAAGCCTAATTGGTGGATTGCTGCAGAGTCGGTTGTCCTTCTGGAAGGTTCTCCTCCCTCCACATAGCAATGCTGTAGCTCCGACAGAGTGACCCTCAAGTTCATGGTCACATCCCTGACTAGAGTACGATGTATGCAGTAATGTACCGAGATATCGTGGACAAAATAACAACACTTTTACCATGCAATACTACCCAAAGAGAAGTGTGCTAAGCTTGTAGCATCACATTCAAAAATACTTGAGGCTGTAATTGCTGCTAAAGGTGCAAATTATTGAGCAAAGACTGTGTTTTTAAATGTGAATTGAGGACAACAAATAATTTATTCCATTTTAGAATAAGGCTGTAACAACAAAACCTGGAAAAAGTGAAGCACTGTGAATACTTTCTGGATGCACTGTACATCGCTAAAATACTACTCAAAGATATTCTATCTGACAGGATCACCCTGCTGTTTTGTAATGACAATTTATTCAGTGAAACGAGAAAAAAAATGTAAAACATCAGTACATATGAAATTAAGATGCAACAATAATCGATTGTTAATTGAATCGTAGCTCCTGAATCGTAATCGAATTGTGAAGTGACCAAAGTTTCCCACCTCTACAACCTCTCCTGTTTTCGGAATCTGCTGCAAAGTATTTTCTTGCTAGCTATTAAGTCTTAGTTTTCTGCTTGATGCTATTCATGGGCTGTTGGGATTTGACCCAAAGGCCACAAGTTAAACTTGTGCCTTTAGTCTCATCAATCCTAGACACTTTTGAATTTAGAAGACCGTTCATTGATGCTAACGGCACACTAAAATGTTTCAAATTGTAAGTTTTTCCATCCATCCCTTTTTCATCTGGGAGTGACATGTCTCGATGATTCAGGTATATAAGCTATAAATATTTCATGTGCGTCATTGTAGCCAATTAACCTTCTAGGGGCTGTGTGCTCTCTGTAACTGTTTCCGTTTAAGTGGTAATTTCTGTCTCACAACCATTGCGCACCATGACGGAAATAACATTAAGGTGAACTTTAGAGGTGTCCTGTTCTTTTCAGTGCAGAGGATAAGATAGAACAGGTCAATAATAGTCTGTCAGTTAAATGGTCTGATTTCAACCTTTACGCGGCTGCAAACAGCCCCTTATTTGCAACAGATGAATAATCATATAAGTGAGTCGGCTCGACCTGGAAACCTCCCAAATGGACTGAACATAACATCTTTAGTCATGATTGGAAACCGTCAGGAGGATGTTAACTCTAATTAAATGTCAAACCAGGTGGGACCGTATTCATTTGGTTTTAATTATTTTCTAGGGGAAAAAAATCATATCTATTTTGAGCATTGTATGTACTTATAGACAGTCATGATTTTATTTGTTTGGACAAGCTTAAAGGAAAACTGTACTTTTTGGGGGATTTTGCCTATCGTTCACAATCATTATGAAAGACAAGAACACAGATGTTTTTTGTCGTTACAGCTTGGTTATTACACAGTTTGCAGAACATAAATTAAGTACTGTTGTTTTTAGATGCATTGATTTAATGGTGGAATGGATTGCTCCCATTGGCTGCATTACTAGTCGCAATGTACAAGTGTTTTTTAAGCTTTAGAATTTGTTCTTGTCTCTCGTAAGTACTGTGAACAATAGGCAAAATAAATTCCAAGAAGGTGCAGTTCCCATTTAAAAACATGTAAATTTTTTCATTCGTAATTTGTTGTTGTTCACTGTTGGACATTAGATATTTGTTTTCCGTCTGCCCTTTCAATTGGTAGGCAATCCCTTTTAAGCTCAGTGTAGCAATTATTAAAAAACATTTACGATATGTTTTGGGGGACAAAACACCAGGAATTAACATAAAATACTATACAATACAAACTTAAGACTTAATGTTGGTCAATGGTCAACAATTAGATATACCTGTAGTGTATTGTACAAATTGCTGATTTGAACAGCAGAAATGCTGCAGTTTCCTGGACCTACACATCTCTACATAGAAAATACAAAAGTACAGCTTACTATACTACTTTTCTGCATATTAACCTACTTCCCCAAACTTGACTGGACTTTGGCAACCCCATGTCAAAGTAGGTTGAGATTGTGAAGTATGTAACTGTCTACATGCTTTTCATGGAGGACAAGAAGGTGTTTGATTCACCTCCACTGTACGATTTGGTATACTTTGTGTAAATGCCCAATTTAAACAAGCAGCATTTTTCGCCCACATTCACTGGATTAACATCTACCATCTTTTCCCCCAAACATGATGTTAAGTTGTCTCCTTGGTTATAGTATCCGCCTGTCTAAATGTCCAAACATGTGACTTGTTTGTGCTGCCAAAATTGTGAAACTTGTCAATTCCTGTAACCAAAGAAAATGTTCTGGGATAAGACCCTCAGGGTGGTAAGAGCAGACCGTTTTTTTATTGACTTCTTTTGTGAAGTTCCATCACAGTCTAAGATTGCACTGCTTTTCAATCGAATAGGGGATAAAATGACAACACGACCTCGGATGACATTCTTGCGTTTCATGTGACCCGCGATGGTTGATCCTGTTGAAAAGGTTAAAGGGAGGGCTCAGATGGAACGGATCGTCTCTTCTTTTAAAGGCCACACTGTTTGAGCCAAGCAATAGTTTCAGTGTAGATTAGAGAAGCACCTGCAGTGTTTTCCAGAGGTCAGAAAATTAACCCTGCTATGTGCTAAAAAGCATTCAACTTTTTGAGATTTTGTGACCTTCAACTTAACAAATGTTCACTACCTCATAAAATTGAATGCACCCCTCACCTTCCATTTTTATTACAGTATAGTTTAAGGGGCAATACTATAGGAATGCAACTTGAATCCACAGCCATATTGTCTGAATATCTGGCAAAACAAATGCCCAATGGTGCTCAATCAGTCACACTTTGCACATGTTTTTAGGTTTATATGTGTAACATTTTATCGTTAAGATTAATGCTCTTCTCTCAACAGATTCCTACCAACAGCAGGGCCTTGACAATGGGGTGATTGTGTCCCTCCAGTCCACTCATCAGCAACAAAAACAAGACAGCAGACCTCCTGATGTCAGAAGATTCAGACTCCAAGCACTACTGCTTTTCAATGCTGGAGGACCAGGATAGTGCTCCAGCACGCAGAGCGTCCACATCGTGCAGCTCCATGCCAAGGAGTGCCTCAGGATGCAGTTCCATGGCACAGCTGCAGAGGATGAATGGCTACAGCCAAGGTGGAGCTGACCTCGGCATGCCGTCGGAAGGCAGCGACAGCAGCGGTCAGGAACCTCCCACGTTGCCACGCAACCATCGCAAAAGCGCCCGCTCCCGATCACTCCCGGAGGAAGACGCGGAAATGAAGAGTACCGGGTCCAGCGGCAGCGGGAGCGGCAACGAGAGCCACGGAAACGAGAGCCACAGCAATGAGAGCAACAGCTTGGAGTCGGTGCGCAGCTCCAACAGTACCAGCAAAGATTCCGCTTTGCTGGAGTCTTCTGAGAGCAACAAGAGGTGAGTGTGTTGAATCGTTGATTAGCACTTTAACATAATACACAAGGATCCTTGTATCTGATGAGGTTTCTGTTTAACAAGCCACTCAATGGGTTGATTCCATTTTACCGATGTATCAACTTTTCAGGATGAGTAATAGACACATATTTTGGTTGTCTCAACACATGTGAACATCCATCCATCCTTTTATTTAGGAAGTGTTTATATACAAGTGTGTGAAAGCTGTGTGGAGGGCTTGCAAAGACTTTGAATGCAGATGATTTTTCCATATAAAATAAAATATGCCGTAGAAATTCACCTTGTAAAGGGGGGCCTAGACAGTAACCCCCACGATAATTTAGGGAACACTGTTGTGTATATTTCCCAAATTTCATAAAACACCTTAAAGATGCATCCTGGCTTGCACATACAATCTAGGCTTGCACATACAATCATCTCTTGACAGGAGGCCAGGAGTCTGTACTGGTGAGAAAAGAATTATGGCTGCTCCCCGTAGGAAGTCCAGACCTGCATCATTCGGCAGAGGGACATTGTTGCGCTGTCAACAGTCTCTGTTTATCGCCTTAGCAACACATTGTTTGTATGCGGTGATGCTGTTTTAACATTGCCTCACCTCACTGGAAGTAGAAAGCGTCACACTCTCGATTGCGACGGCAGTACAATACAAAGACGAAGCAGAAGGAAGAACACATTTATGGCCAGGATGATCGTCCGTTCATACAAGTTGCTTGCGTGCATTACCATGTTGAGGAAGGAAGGTGAGCTTCCTCGCCAGGGAGAGACAGGAATTAGACCTTCTTGGACAACGACAACGACATTGAACCTCTTTGGGCCACCTTGCCCTGCTTTTCAACTCTAGTCCAGACTAAAACAGAGTCCCTTGTTGCCACATTAAGCTCTTTCCGTTGGTAAGAGTTTTCCTTGACACACTTGCTTAAGCCAAAGTTAAGACACAGCTAAAATACATGTTCCCTTTGTGTTTGTTGGACTTGAAGAGGCTATTTACAAAGGTATTTCTATTATTAGTTGCGTAAGAAGGTTATTCATAGTGTGAGTCGCCATTACGGTCAGCTGTTAATAGTCTATAGTTAAGCCTTCTTGCTCAGTAAGGCGGTAATACAAGTGAGGCTTTAAAGGTCCCTTTTTATTATAGTACTATTTTTCAACAATGTCCCAGAGGTCCCACTATAGTGTATTTAAAGCGTGTAGACCAAAATCTAGTCTTGATGCTGGAATTTAGATACGCGCTGTATTGTGTTTGTAGCTCTTATATAATGATTTGTGTTTGTTTATTCAATATGATTATTACTTGGGACAAATATAAACATTTATGTACTACATTTGTTCTCTTAAACTTAAACCAATAATTGTAAAGTAAGTTATTGTATGTTTGAAATCAACTTTATTGTTACTGCAATAGTAAGAAGACAACAGAAGGAATTGTAAACAGTATATATAGTATTTATCCATTGCACTGTTCTGTTATTACTCACTCACTTTTGTATTGCCGTGGCTTTGATTGTGTTCTTGTAGGGAAGTTAATGTGTCTCCAATGATGTAATACAGACCAACTAACATGCAGTCAATTAGCCTCCCAAAAAAGCTTTCCAATTATCCGACTTGTCCATGTGTGGTCTGGCCCCTCTAAAACCAGTTGTTGCCACTTATACCACTTATAATTAGAGATGCTACTTGTTGTGTATTCATAGCCAGGTAAGCTTGATATTTAGGTGCACCTGTGTTATGAGTCAGCGTCTCAGAGTCTATTTTGGCCTGTAGTTGCCTTGTTAAGCTTGTAGGTTAATCTAAAGAAACACACATACAACTCTCTTTCCAGATTGACCTGATGTCCTGTGTGTGCGTTTCTGCTTCGTTTAAATTAGTGCGTTTGGTTAATTGAGTGGTGTGACTACTGGTGGTTGTCTTCTAGTTCCGAGTCGTGGCTTAAATAGCTAAATAGAGTTAATAGAATATTAGAAAGAAGCTCTTGGTATGATGCAGCATAGTTCTCCAGTGTTTGTTGGCTGATTATGACCGAGAATTACTACTGGACATTCCTATCGTAAGCAATGACTAGTAAGTACGTTTATAAAGCTTTTGTTAGTGTATTTTTACACTGCACTTTCTGTAATAGCCATTACAGTTTCAGGTGGGTTATGAAATCTACCTGTCCCTACAGTGGTTTTGGATGTGCCAACCTGCTGAGCACCCTTGAAACAACACTCAGGTTAAGGCTCTCCAAATGCGGACATTGCATCTTTGAGTGCGCTTTCTTTTGTCAGCCCTCTCCCAAAAAGAGACGAGGCAGCCAAACTTAACACCACACACTGTGGTTTATGCCGTTTTATTCTTATGTAACTCTTGGGAGGCATATCTCCTAAGTCCAGATAAAATTTCAAAATACAACAAATGTGCCACTGTGTTACACCCTGGCATATGGAACAATAATCTACTATAAAGTAGCCTTCTTTCCTTGAGCTCACTCTGTTGTGAAAGAATCATTGTGAAATACTCTTAGTCGTCACAAATATTCTGCTCCTCTGTCTATTCCTCAGCTCCAACTCCCACAGTCCATCTCCCCCCAGCAGCTCCAATGCCTTCAGTTTGCTGAGCTCCGAGCAGGACAACCCGTCCACCAGCGGCTGCAGGTTAGACCCTAGCCTCTCTACATTAAGCCTTCAGTCTTATCTTTCTCAAGCATGTCTTGACTTGGCCAAAATGTTCTGGTGCCACTTGCAGCAGTCAAGAATCTGCCAAAGCCAAGACCCAAAAAGAGCTGCTAAAAACTCTCAAGGAGCTGAAGCGTCATGTGCCGGCCGAAAAGAGACACAACAGCAAGTCCACCACGTTGAACACCCTCAAGTACGCCCTGCGCTGTGTCAAGCAGGTGGAAGGTAAAGTCCCTGTTTCACGTTGGAAGTCTGCTATACTTTTAACAGTTAACTTGATTTGGAAGTTGTGTTTTTGTGCAGCTAATGAGGAGTACTACCAGCTGCTGATGACCAATGACAGTCAACCATCAGGCCTGGATGTTTCCTCCTATACCATAGACGAGATAGACAGCATTACTTCAGAATACACCCTTAAAAACAATGTAAGTCAGTGAATTGTTCCATTGTTAGAGCTAAAGTTGTGTTTTTTGTACAAAACAGGTTTTTTTGTTGGTATTTTGCGTTTTAACTGTAGTCAAGATCCTAACATGGCCCAATATTTGTGTCTTCTTATTCAGTTCAGACTTTTCTTAGTTGGTTAGTTAGCAGCATTATACCAAACCTATGTAAAAGTTCTTTATTATGTAAAATTGACTTTATAATAAGCTAAATAATTGTGTCTGTTTGTGATCACTAAACAAGGAAAAAATCTATAATCTCCCTAATTTTTTGCTCCATTTTTGAGAGAAAAAGCTTCACTACACAATAAAACCTGGATCTTTGCCAACTGTTTGTCAGTCAGCAAAGACGTGGGAAATGTTAGTTTGATCATTTTGTTTTTCTTAAGTGAACATGCTATACTTAGCATGATGTTGCGGTCAAAGGGGTCGTGTCATGTTTTATTTTATTTTTTTTACATTTAAAACACTACGTTTTAGTCTACATAACATGTAATAGTGGTTCTTTGGTCTAAATTTTGCACAGATTGTGTTTTACGGACATCTTCAAGCCGCTTTCTTACTGCCTCTTCAGAATGTGCCGTTTTTTGGACGGTCTTATTTATCGACTCCACTTTGACTGCGTTTTCTCCTCGCTCACTTTGCTATAGTTTTTAGCGCTTCTATAGCAAGTCTACTGACGGATATAAGTGAGAACTGTTAAGTTGTTGCTCATTGCTAATGTTTGTGCCCTCCCCCCACTCCTGAACGTTATAGTATAATATACTGATTTCCACTTACTCAATTACATTTTAGTTTGGATCCACATAAAAGTCAGGATCAATTACCCCCACCCATTTTTGGAATTTTTGTCCATTACCTGTCATTTTTCATTAGCCAGAAAGAAAGTTAGCATCGTTCTCAATTTTTATCAAATTTCATTAACAATTGATACTATTTAAGTTGTACCGCTATCCAATTACCTGTTTAAATGCAGGAGAGCAGAATATTACAGTATAGCAGTAATATTTACATTGGAATAGTTTTTGTTGGTTGGTTGTTAACTGTGGTCGTCCCTCCAACAGGATATTTTTGCTGTCGCCGTATCGCTCATCACAGGAAAGATTGTGTACATTTCCGACCAAGCCGCCTCCATCCTTAATTGCAAAAGGGAAGTGTTTAAGGACACCAAGTTTGTGGAGTTCTTGATCCCGCAGGATGTCAGCGTGTTCTACAGCTTCACCACACCGTACCGTCTGCCCTCTTGGAGCATGTGCACTGGAGCTGGTAGGTGACTTTCCACTAACAATATTTTTGATACAGCCCATGTTGATTCTGCTGATGTACGTAATGTACTTATTCATGACGATGACCTCGACTTTTGTGGACAAAATAATTAACTTCCTACAAACGTAGAGAATGTCATTAATAAAAATCTGAGCAGCTGCAGGAATTATATCGCATTTCTCCTGAATTAAAACATGTCCTTTTTCTCGCTGCAGACTCATCGCCGCCTGACTGCATGCAGGAAAAGTCCTTTTTTTGCCGTATCAGGTGGGTGGATAACTCCGCGTTACGGCAGCAGACCATCTGCTGCTCGTACCTGCTTGTCATTTCTATTCATGCTTTCATTCCCCTCCGTTTTGTTTTTTTAATTCTTATTATTACTTTGTGACATCATATGCGTCACAGTTAATCGGATTATTGATATAACCGTTGTTTGTGCTTTTGTTATTCAGCAGACTAATGTAAGATGAACAGTCCAAATTTCAGTCAACAGCAAATTGAATACTTAATCCCTTTAGTTTAAAATGTAATTATTATTCACTGAGAAACTAAGAGAAAATTATGGAAGGGGTAAAAAGTCTTAAATCTTTACTAAGCTACATAAAAATATTTTTTTGTGCAATAATGCTGACAAACAAGAAGATGAACTTCCAAACATGTACTCCTCCCAGTGTTCAAAATTAAAAAGCATTCGATCATTAATGCTGATTTCCTCCATTTCCAGTGGCGGTAAGAAATGTAAGGACGAACTGCAGTACTACCCGTTCCGCATGACGCCATACTTAATGAAGGTCCAAGTCACAGGTCATGCTGAGGACCAGTTTTGCTGCCTCCTTCTGGCCGAGAGGGTTCACTCTGGTTACGATGGTAAGGAGACACAAATGAACACATTTAGTTCTTCAATACTTTACAATATTGTTAAAAATAGTGTTCCTGTTTTTTAATAGTGTAATGTATTGGGGTTTTTTTACATTTTGACAGCACCCAGGATACCCACTGACAAACGCATCTTCACCACCACACACTCTCCAAGTTGTGTGTTCCAGGATGTGGATGAACGGTAAGAAATAACATACATTTCCACAGTTATGGTTTTATTTATATGTTGCAGACATGCTTACGTTAAAGAACATCCCTTCATTAAAGTTTGACAATTAAACATGTCCGAAAAGAAGTGGAAAGAAGCAGAGCTTTTTTTAATCAGAGCAATAGTCGTTCACGTCTTGTTTTTAAATGTCACCATTTTCCACAATATGGCACTGAAGACTTTTTATATTTTTAACTAAACATGGTATATGTATTGTGTGTGTGTGTGTGTCAGGGCGGTCCCTCTTCTAGGGTACCTCCCACAGGACCTGATTGGCACGTCGGTCCTCCTTCACTTGCACCCCAATGACAGACCAATGATGCTGGCCATTCACAGAAAGAGTGAGTTAAAATAATATGCACAATTAGAAGAAAATGACCTGATAGATAAGTACCCAAAGCAATAATACCTTTGTCTGCATCCTCAGTTCTCCAATACGCAGGGCAGCCATTTGACCAATCGTCTATCCGATTCTGCGCACGCAACGGCGAGTACGTCATCCTTGACACCAGCTGGTCCAGTTTCGTCAACCCCTGGAGCCGCAAGGTCTCCTTTGTTATCGGGAGACACAAAGTCCGAACGTAAGCAACAGACTTTCACTAATCCCTAACGTAATAGACTTTTAGGAAGTACTCCATGTTAACTTGCATTTGTTGGATTCCAGGGGACCTGTGAATGAGGACGTATTTATGGCCCCAGTGGTGGCCACAGCTGAGCAGAAGACCATGGACTCCGACATCCAGGAGATCACGGAGCAAATTCACAGGCTCCTCCTGCAGGTGAGTCAACAAGGGAAAAAAGTCATTAAAAAGTTAAAGGGAGCGTTTTTACTTAACATATTTTTACTTTGATGCATCAGCCGGTTCATAACAGCGGGTCCAGTAGCTACCGAAGTCTGAACAGCACTGACCCACGACTGGGCATGACCTCCTCCGGGGAGAACCTCAACAATGGCAATTGTAGCAAGTTCCATTTAGAGGAGGAGGAAGTGAGCAGTAAAGACAGGCCGGTGAGTCAATATGTACTGTGGACCCTCAGAAAATAGCATCTTTGATATAGGAATATTGATATAAAGGTGAGATTAGACTTTTGTTTTTAAACAAAACCTTGTAGAATCCTATCGACATGGCAATTGGTAATTCTTTAGTTTATTTCAAACATGCTTAACACAGAGTAAAGTACATCACATGTTTACACTTGCACCATATCTGAAAAGGAGTCGGGAAGAAGCAGAGCTGATCTAATTCTACCCAATCTCCATGTCTCACCAGTTACTGATAGTTGTTTTACTTTGTCTTTAACATGTACCAGATCAAAAAAAATAACAGAATATGTCTATGTCATAGCGAACTTTTCAGGAAATCTGCAAAGGAATCCATCTCCAAAAGAGTCAGGAGCAGAGCAAGAAAGTTCATATCAGTAAGTTCCACTTTGAGAGCTGATGTTCAGTGGGTTGTTAACTTGACCTCACCCTCAAACTTCTGGCTCCTTTCCAGGAGAGTCAGTGCAAAAGAGCTTAGCTGTGGTTCGACCCAAGGACTGTGCCGCTCTCCTCAACTCGAAGGAGACCGCAACACAGATGGAGGAGAGTAGGTCATCTTTCCATGAAGAGATGTCATTGAACGATCAGACGGTCTACTCCTACCAGCAGATCAGCTGTCTGGACAGTGTTATAAGGTAAAAAAAATCACTGTGTTTAAATAATGTGTTGCTGTGGAACCTCACTATAGACACCACACACATAGGTTAATTTGCTCTATTCAGTTTAAAAACATAATACAATGAACTCATCCATGGTATTAATGCTGGCTGAGGAGTTTGCTCCTTTTTGCTATTACAACATTGATTGTGTTGCTGCTGTGTTGTGCAAAATAATTACTACATGACAACGTTGTCACATATTCTATTCTTAGTGCTCTCTAAATGAGTTTTAAAATTGAAATATTTCAGTTCTTCAGTTTTCAAATTTGAGGAGTACCCTCTCTTCAGCCATCGCCCCCTTCCAATAAAAGTTCCATCCTCTGTGCAGTTTAAGTGAATTCGCATTTTAGCTGAAATCGCTGCATTTACAGCAGGAGTCCCCAACCGTTTTTGCACCAACGACCGGTTTAACGTAGACATTTTTTTACGGACCGGCCTTCCATGTGTGGCAGATAAATACAGCAAAAATATGTGCAAAAAAATACAACTCACCATAAAGCTGAATCAGTGGGAGCCATGGCCTTTTTCCCTTTGTAAAAAAAAAAAAAAAGCTCTCCAAAGACTTTTGTTGTTTACACATTTACGCCAGCTTGTGGGCTCATTTTTTATCTGATGCGTTATACGTTAAACAACATTGTCAAGGACAAGAGCAAAAATATATAATACAAGTAGATATACTTATCTACTGTTTCTTTTGCAAGAACCCACTGCATTTACTACTGTAATAAACTATTTTTGTTTTACTGTTGCTATTTAACAATTGCTTGCTGTAGTTTTTACAGTTATTTTTTACAGTGTATCATTGTCATACATACTAGGTACTTGGAGAACTGTAATGTCCCCATCGCTCTGAAAAGGAAATGCCAGTCCTCCTCTAACACCACGTCCTCTAACTCCGATGAGGACAAACACCAAGGGTGTTTCACCATGCAGGTTTCTGAAGGTATGTCCCACTTCATCGCTTCCACAAAGGGATAGCAAATAATATCATCTTATCATGGAGAAAAACCTACTACCTTCTAAGGCCCTTCGTTTCAAAGCTTCTCTCGCAGGACTCCAAAATGGCAGCCCCAAGTCAGTGTCTCTTCTGTTTTCTGTTCTCTTTGGCAGAACCCGCATTGTTGAAGGATCAGTCCGGTCTCTCCGCTTTAGAAGACAAAAAACCCAGTGATACGTCCACAGCGGTAGTGGGCACTTCGCTGCCCCTACCTTTACCTAACAAACCAGAAAGTGTGGTGTCCATTACAAGCCAGTGTAGCTACAGTAGCACCATAGTACATGTTGGGGACAAGAAACCACCGCAAGAATCAGGTACAGTGCAGTGAAAAAAGATCTTCCCGTCCACCGTTTTTTCTCTCTTGTTGCATATTTTTGAGTTGTTTTTTCCACTACTTGTGGAGCACCATTATTGTCCACTCAAAAAAGCCGTAAAACCTACACCAATGGGAACTTACTGTATATACTTAAAATGTATTTTGTTAATTTTATGTATCTGCAAATCAGTGTTTTAATTAGCACATTTTCTTTGATATAGTTAGTGTTATTTTTTAATCAATTTAATTTTGAATGTTAAAAAATAAATAGTAAATTTGTGCCCAAAATATTTTCAAACCTAACCTGACCGCAAATATGCCATGAAAGAGAAAATAAAGCAGGAGAAAAACACTTTTCACAGCACTGTGCAATGCAGCTGCGTATCATTATGTACTTGTTTGCTGCACATGTGCATGTGTTGGTGATGTCATCTTAATGTGCAAAAGGGGAATGTTCGCCATGCACTCTTATCACATGACCAACATAACGCATTTGTGCTGCTCCCCACATATTTCTATGTTTCTCTATGAATGTATGTCTGTCAGTTGTGATTGACGGCTCAAAACAAAGTATGTCGAAAGTTCCTTCCACTTTCATGATCTAAATGTTAAGTCTGTCATGCTGTGTGTGCTAACAAAAAACGTGTTTCTCCGTGAAACGATAACATTTTTGTACTCTGTCATCCATGCAGAGATCATAGAAGATATCTCAGGTGCAGGTGAGACTGTAGAATCTGCCCAGAACCCTGTTGCTCCACCTTGTGCCGTGGGACCTCCCTGCCAGGAGAGGGAGTCTTACAAGAAACGGGGCTTGACCAAGCAGAGTCTGGCTGCCCACACGCAGAAGGAGGAACAAGCCTTCCTTAACCGCTTTAGGGAACATCGCAAACTCACAAACCTCAACGCCAACTGCTCGCAGTACCTGGAGCGCGGAAAGGAAAAGGTCGCCAGTGACGGTAATGCTTTAAACCACACGTGCACATTACTCAATATATCTAGTGGTAGTCCCCTTTAGGGATAAGCGATACCCCACACTTTCTTACCGATACGATACCAAAACCTCTTGCATTGCAATACTAATACTTGTCAGTACAAGGGCAATGTTTTGGGAACTAAATAATATTCTTAGTACCGCTAATAGGATACCAAGTAAGCACAGGGAGTGAAAAAACTAAATTGTTAGAAATTGCTATAAAATGGAAAGGATTAAATAAGCTCTGCTTCTTCCTACTCCTTTTCGGATATGTTGTAATATGATGTACCATATTGTAGCTGTATGTATGTTCGAAATAAATTAAAACCATAACCACAATCAAAACAGGGCTCGGTATCATTTAATTACAGCTATATATTAATGCAAAGCAATGGTTTGGAAATAAATACCTGTATGCTACCAATATCAAATCAAACACCATTCCTTGTTCTACAATAAAACAGATGCATATTTTTTACTTTTTTACTGATCAAATATACCAGTAGAGGTATGCAAAAAAAAAAAAAAAATTCCACTTGACGATACTTTGCCAACAAGTACAGAGTTTCCCTAGATTGCCAAAATACCTGTGGTGGTGGGGGCATGGTCACTATGACGTAATTGCATAATTTGCTGTTAGATTATTTTCTTTAAAAAGGCTAAAAAAATGTCTACACACTTTCAAAAAACAAATCTGTTATATATTTTTATAAAATGTTGCCATATTTTCAATTGTTGCTGCTTATTGTGCAGTGTACTTTGTTGAGAATTTTTCAAGCGTCGAGACACTTTTAAAAACTTTTTTTTATTAAACAACACTAGCAACAAATCTAGCATCTTTTTCTGGTGTTATTATAAAATGTACCCGTGTTGAGAGACTCTACCTTTGTCCCTCGGTGACCCTGACGAGAGGCGAGCTGCAGCAAGCATGACGTCACACTTGCTAGGCGCTGCTGCTCCAATGGAACTTTCTCCCCTTAAAAGCCGCCACTGTCCTCTTAATATTTGCACATTTTTTAGATCTTTGTCCGCGGGTGTATCTGGGATATATTAAAGTTACGTCCTTATCGAAGACATGCTGACAATGCTGCAGACAATGCCGTGCGTCCTGTTTACATCTGGTTTCGTCAGCGCCGTTTTCGGTTAACAAAGTATTTTTCCGGTGGCCGAGTTTTCGGTGCATCACTAGTCGATAGTGCACACATAATAGGCTATATATCCATTCATAATGTAACGACCTACAGGTGATAATGTTTTATGTTCATGTGGTTTTCATGTGCGCCACTTTCAGTTGCATTAAGGGGAAACCCTCAAGTATGCATACATATACATTTTTTGTTGTTTATCAACTCTTGACTTCATACTTTTTTACCCATTTTCTATCCTATACTTTATCTAAAGTTCTTATTTGCAATGGGAGGCAGAAGGAAAAGTAGTTCCTTCCAAATTATTCTGACTTTTAAAATGGCTAGTTTTATCATATTGTTTGATAATATCAATCGATTAATTCTCTAAAGCACGCTCATCTCCCCAAATGTGTACAAGTATCGTAAACCTCCGTATTGGTAATGTACTGTAGATGTACAGGCCAACAGTTTGGACACAACTTCTCATTTCAATGCATTTTCTTTATTTTCATGACTATTTACTTTGTAGATTGTCACTGAAGGCATCAAAACTATGACACCTGTGAAGTGAAAACCCTTTCAGGTGACTTCCTCTTGAAGCTCATCGAGAGAATGCCAAGAGTGTGCAAAACAGTAACCAGAGCAAAGGGTGGCTATTTTGAAGGAAATAGAATATAAAACATGTTTTCAGTTATTTTACCTTTATTTTGTTAAGTACATAACGCCACATGTGTTCATTCATAGTTTTGATGCATTCAGTGATGTCATGAAAATAAATAAAACCCATTGAATGAGGAGAAAGTGTGTCCAAACTTTTGGCCTGTACTGTATTTTGTATCGATCCCCCCATCATTAGTCTGCAGTATCAACTTTGGTAGTTGTGTTTATCTATTTGTTACGATCATTCTCAAATTCTGCTTCCTCACAGCGGCCCCAGCTGCCCAGCCCAGAAAGCAGAGTGGTCCAAACGCAGCACGGCGCAGTGTCCGCAATAAGAAGACCAAATTAAAGCGAGCCAAGCAGACCGAGTCCTCTGACAGCACGGCGTCACACCCAAGTTACCACCACCACCACCTGCGAGCTACCCCCCTCAACCACGGCCTTAACCCCACCTCCTGGTCTCTTTCAGACACGCCCCAGTCCACATTCCCCGTGGCCTACCCTGCCGTAGTCCCTGGTTATCCGCTCCAGGTTTACCCCAGAGCCCCTTCCATATTTCCCCGCACAGATGCCACTGTGCAAGGCTTCGCTGACAATCAAGGAGTCCCCGCTCCGACTTGCCCACCAGGCATCCATCAAACACCTTATACGGCACCCATTGTCACCCCCTACATGGCTGTGGTTCTCCCCAACTTCATGTACCCTCCCATGGCCCCTGGACTTCCACCCCCGCAGCCAGTGTACCTCCCATTGACTGGGGGCTTCTCCAGCCAGGCACAGGCTTTTTGTCAACCGGCTTTTCCGCCACATGGAACCTTCATGATGCCGCCCCCATTTAGCGCCCAGACTCCGTTCAATGCCCAGAACTCTTTTGCCCCCAAGGTGGGCTACATGACGCCGTCCTTCTACGTCCCTCCATCCTCAGAAACCCAAAAAGCTCCTGTGGAGGGGCAGTCTCGCTCTTCAACACCACAGTCTGGAGTAGGACGTGGAGCCAGGGCTTCCCCTCCGCTCTTCCAGTCTCGCTGCAGCTCCCCTCTAAACCTACTGGAACTGGAGCTGTCCGTGGACCGGCAGGACTGCACGGTGCTGTCCCCTGGAGGACAAGGCGGCAACGCAGTCGAACGGGACAAGGGAGCAGGCGGCGTGCAGGCCAAAGAGATGGAGCTGACACAGGTACACAAGGAAACAACACAGCCTTTCATTCGTTCCCCAAAATCTCCCACTATGCAACAATTCACAATGTCTATACTTCCCTATGTCCCACAAATATGAGCATATGAGACATTGTTCTTATGTCTCTAGGAAGTGATTCAGAATGATTCACAGAATATTTGAAACTACATGTTTTCCTTCTATGTATAAAGTCAAAATCAATCTAAAAAGTCCAAAATTGAACTGTGGCCCTGGGTGTTAACACATGATTATTCCTTACACCCTTTAGCCATCTCTCAGTCTCCTTGGTCCACCTGGACCGTTGTATAACGAGGGCACGTCCCGTGTCTCTGAGAGTTTGTCTTGGGATAAAGTGTTCTCTAGGCTGCTGGCTTGCAGCTTTGAGGTAGGCTAATCATCCGAAAAGCTCCACCCTTATCCAATACCATACCTATCCGATTCCATATGTCCGTAATAACTGTCACGATATCCCTTCCCACCCACTCCCACGTTTTAAATTTATAATTTTTGCATATTTAACCGCAGCACAGACCAGAGCTGCAAAACCTGACATTGCTGCAACAATACCTTATTTTTAATGTGTATATTTTTGATGCTACACTGGTATTGGGTGGACCAGCCAGGATATGTGCAATTTCAAGACATGATGAACACATTTTTTACTAAAGTACAGTACAGGCCAAAAGTTTGGACACATCTTCTCCTCATTCATGCGTTTTCTTTATTTTCATGACTATTTACATTGTAGATTGTCACTGAAGGCATCAAAACTATGAATGAAGACATGTGGAGTTATGTACTTAACAAAAAAAGGTGAAATAACTGAAAACATGTTTTTTATATATATATATATATATATATATATATATATATATATATATATATATATATATATATATATATATATATATATATATATATATATATATAATATATAGTTGCTTTAAAATAGCCATCCTTTGCTTTGATTACGGCTTTGCACACTCTTGGCATTCTCTCGATGAGCTGTACTGTACATTTGACACCTACATGGCGAGCACAGGAATGTTCATAACTGCTCATTTGTGCATACTGGGCAGAATTCCCATTCACACTTTAATTTTGCCCTTCTAGATCCAGATTATTTTGAATTTACATGAAACTATGCAGAGTTTTTTGTCTTTTAAGCAAGCATAAATGCAATGTAATGTGTCTTGCCATGACATAATTTCTGGTATTTTGAACCAAGTAAGACTAAAACGGTAAAATACAGATTGTATACTACAAATTGTAAGCTCGAGGAGTGAACATCAACCGTCTCGCTTATGATGGCGACTCTCCTGTTTTCCAGGTGTCTCCCGGCGACGACAACAACAGCGATGCCAACTCGTGCTCCAGCGACATGTTGGACATTATCCTGCACGGGGACTCGTGCTCGGGCACAGGCTCGGCCACCTCGGGGTCCATGGGCTCTAGGTCCAACGGCTTCGGAACGTCGGCCAGCGGGACGTCCAACAGCGGAACATCTAAGAGCAGAATGTCGGCCAGCGGGACAGGTGTGCTCATTTCTGTATCTTACGCAATACGTAGTCCGAACTTTTGCCAACGTGTGTGTATTCGCCTCACAGGTAGCAACAGCAGTAAATACTTTGGCAGCGTAGATTCGTCCCAGAATAGCCAGAAGGTGAAAGGTCACTCGAGCAGCAGCGAGATGGAGCAGAGCGACCACGTCATGAAGTACGCGCTGCAGGATCCAATATGTCTCCTCATGGCCAAAGCTGACAACAAGGTGATGATGACCTACCAGCTCCCCTCTCGGTGAGTAGCAAAATCTGATTTTATCCTGATAATAATAATAATAATAATAAAATGTTTTCCATTCTTCTGTAGCTAAATAAATATCAGAAACACTATTAACTCATATTACATATCGTTGAAGGTGTCAGTCATTCATAATTGACGATGCTGTGACTCTGTGCTTCTTTGTGTGGCTAATGGCTGCCCTCTGGTGGTAGACAGGTGTCATTACTGGGAGACCTGGTCTGGAAAACTTAACAAAAAAAACAGTGATTTGATAATTTTAATGTTATTTGTGATTTGCAGGGTAGACCCCAGCATAATATTTTTTCTGCTTTAAATGGTAAATAATTTAGTTTTTTTAATGGTATCTTTAAATATAAATCTCTTTGTTTATAATGTATATTTTCTGCTGGATCTACTCTTTATTTTATGATGCCTTTTTTTGCTGCGGCTGTTACATATACTGTAATATTGTACATGCTAATTGGAATTTTTTATATATTGTATATATTATATAATATAATAGTATATATTGTATACTGTATATATAATATGTAAATATTACATATGTTATATTTTTTCTTGCCCTGATGAGCCAAGGATGCCGTTGTGGCTTTGCAGCCCTTTGAGGCATTTGTGATTAAGAGCTATATAAGTAAAATTTGATTGATTGATATTTTATATTTCTACTATGGTACATTTTTAGTCTACTTTATACTTTTTTTGTTTTCGCCCTCTTTTTGTGCCCTTTTGTGCATTATCCTTTCCACCTTTGTAACTGAGCTACTGTGTGGAACCATTTCCCTTGTGGATCATTAAAGTTTGGCTAAGTCTAAGTTTAATGGCGCAATGTGCAGGCAGTATGACAAGTGATTTCAAACAATGTTTTCCAGCAAAAATATGCTTCAGCAATATTTTGTGTAAGATTTTGTGTAAATGCACGCTCTGTAAGTACAGCAATTGATTTTCAATGAAGCCATCTTTTTAAAAAATGTACGTATTTAAAGGTGCGTCCATTGTTTGGCCATTTATATATCTTATAACAGGGTTCTGCTTGTATTTGCAATCTCCTGTCAATAGACAACCGTTAATGGGAAGTTGTAGTGTTTGCTGAAATAAAGCGGCTAAAAGATGGCTGTCCTTGTACCCGCAGTGACATCCAAAAGGTTCTCCAAGAGGACCGCAAGAAGTTGAGGCTGATGCAGAATAGTCAGCCGTGCTTCACCGAGGAGCAGAAGAGAGAGCTGATTAAGGTCCACTCCTGGATGAAGAAGGGAGGTCTGCCCAAAGCCATTGATGTCAAGGTAAGCTACTACATTTCCGATGACTTTGCTCTTTAATAAATGATCTCAGAAATGAGTTGAGCTGAATCTACAAAACCCAAAACCCGTGAAGTTGACACTTTGTGTAAATCGTAAACCAAAACGGAATACAATGATTTGCAAATCCTTTTCAACTTATATTCAATTGAATAGACTGAAACGACAAGATACTTAACGTTCAAACTGGAAAACTTTATTTTTTGCAAATATTAACTTATTTGGAATTTGATGCCTGCAACATGTTTCAAAAAAGCTGGCACAAGTGGCAAAAAACACTGAGAAAGTTGAGGAATGCTCATCAAACACTTATTTGGAACATCCCACAGGTGAACAGGCTAATTGGGAACAGGTGGGTGCCATGATTTTTATTTTTTATTTTATTTTTTTAATACACTTTAGTACTTTGAGGTTGTTTACTCAATGTAAAGTGCTTTTTACAAATAAAATGTATTATTATTATTATTATCATTGGGTATAAAAGCAGCTTCCATGAAATGCTCAGTCATTCACAAAGAAGGATGGGGCGAGGGTCACCACTTTGTCAACAAATGTGTGAGCAAATTGTCCAACAGTTTAAGAACAACATTTCTCAACCAGCTACTGCAATTAATTTAGGGATTTCACCATCTACAGTCAGTAATATCATCAAAAGGTTCAGAGAATCTGGAGAAATCACTGCACGTAAGCGGCGATATTATGTACTGTGGATCCCATCAAAAAGTGACATCAGTGTGTAAAGGATATCACCACATGGGCTCAGGAACACTTCAGAAAACCACTGTCAACAGTTCGTCGCTAAACCTGTAATTGCAAGTTAAAACTCTACTATGCAAAGTGAAAGCCATTTATCAACAACACCCAGAAATGCTGCCGGCTTTGCTGGGTCCGAGCTTATCTAGGATGGACTGATGCAAAGTGGAAAAGTGTTCTGTGGTCTGACGGGTCCAGATTTAAAAACATTTTTGGAAACTGTGGACGTCGTGTCCTCCGGACCAACGAGGAAAAGAACCATCAGGATTTTTATAGGCGCTAAGTTAAAAGCCAGCATCTGTGATGGTATGGGGGTGTATTAGTGCCCAAGACATGGGTAACTTACATATCTGTGAAGGCACCATTAATGCTGAAAGGTACATAAAGGTTTTGAAGCAACATATGTTGCCATCCAAGCAACGTTATCATGGATGCCCCTGCTTATTTCAGCAAGACAATGCCAAGCCACGTGTTACATCAATGTGGCTTCATAGTAAAAGAGTGCGGGTACTAGACTGGCCTGCCTGTAGTACAGACCTGTCTCCCATTGAAAATGTGTGACGCAATATGAAGCCGAAAATACCACAACGGAGACCCCGGACTGTTGAACAACTTAAGCTGTACATCAAGCAAGAATGGGAAAGAATTCCACCTGAAAAGCTTCAAAAATTGGTCTCCTCAGTTCCCAAACGTTTACTGAGTGTTGTTAAAAGGAAAGGCCATGTAACACAGTGGTAAATTGCCCCTGTGCCAACTTTTTTGCAATGTGTTGCTGCCATGCAAAAAAAGTAAAATTGTTTCTCAGTTCGCACATTAAATATCTTGTCTTTGCAGTCTATTCAATTGAATATAAGTTGAAAAGGATTTGCAAATCATTGTATTCTGTTTTTATTTACGAATTACACAACGTGCCAACTTCACTGGTTTTGGGTTTTGTAAAAAACAGCACAACATCCAAAACGATAAAACATATAAAAGTAATACAAGTAGCAAAATAAATAAATCTAAAATTATAAAAGCCTCCACAATATTCAATGTCCAGCTGACAGGCTTGCTTGCCAATGGTTCCACAGACCAGTAATTATATTGTTGTTTGACTCAGCTGCATACACATGAAACTAAACATTAAATAAATAATATTTATTGATTTAATAATATCATATTTTTATTATTAATACCTTTTGATATTATTGCAATTTTTACCGTAATTAAATGTTTTACTATATGCCATATATATTTTAAATACGTATGTTTTACATTTTTTGTATGTTTTTAAATGTATTTTCCTGCATTCTTAATTTGTGGCGCTTTTAAAGTCCTGGGGTGTTTTAAAAGGCCATTATAAAATGCATTTCTAGTAATGACAGGAATAAATATTTTTATGATTATTTCGGTGTGGTTAGAGTTTAGAGCACAGGTGTCAAACTCAAGGCCCGGGGGCCAGATCTGGCCTGCCACCTCAATTTGTGTGGCCCCCGAAAGTGTGGAAATATGTGTAAATAAAGTACCTTAACTTTTCTTAATAAATGTATTACAAAAATAAATGTACTGTGTACAATTACATATATTTATACTTTAATCATCTGTAATAATAAAACAAAATATTGTATCATCATATATTTCAAAACAATGTTAATGTTCAAATAAAGAGAAATACTTAAATATCTGCTTGACTTATGATTTCAAAGCAAGTAATCTAACAAACTGTTCATGTTAAAATTTTACAGTAACGTTTTTGTTTTTTTTTACAGTAAAATCCACTTTCAATATAGAGTAATAATACACTACAAAACACAACAACCGTAGATTTTACAGTATAAAAAACTTGCATGAATTTTTACGTTAAAAAAACAGTGGTACCGTTTATCCATTCCATTTAATTTAATTCCATGTATTTTATATGCTGTAAAAATCAAAAAACCTGCAAATATTACGGTAACATTGTGGCGACTGAGCTTCCAGTTTTATACAGTACAATCTAAAGATTTGGCTTTGTACAGCGTACGTAAAAAAAAAAAAAAAAGATTCACGTTTTATATATACACATTTATATTCATACTGTATATTATTCACTGTTAAAAACGGCCCTCTGAGGGCAACCATAACTGCGATGTGGCCCTCAATCAAAACGAGTTTGACACGCCTGCTGTAGAGTGATTGTGTCCTATTATAATAAAGGTTGAATCGCTAAAGTGTAATTGACCAATTTGTCCACCGGGTGGCACTATGATGCAGTCGCTCTTCTTGTGTATTGCAATGAATGAGAAAACCCAAGCATTCTAGTATTTAGAAAGGCAGAATTGTTGGATTGTGCAGCTGTACCCAATGAAGTCAGGTTTTTATTCCAACATCTCTTCCTCGTCCAGGTCTGCTCCTGCTGCGACAGCGCCATTGATTCGGCGCCAGCGGACAACTTGCCGGACTTGGACCTCGCGGACCCCGAGCCTGCGGAGCTTAGCCGCCACAGGACGGACGCCTCCCCTCCTGGCTCCTGCACTAAAGACTTTAAACTAGACTTTAAACACAAAGCCACTCAAGACTTTGCGTTCTCGTGACAAAGAAGGGGGCGACCCCATGTTCATCATTCCAAAATAACTTTTATGCTGTAATATAGTCTTGAATTTTTGTAGAATTGTAAATTTTTTTTTTTAATGAGTGCTCGCTATGATACATTTTCTCTATTTCAAAATGTGCAGCTCTTTATGGACGCTGCAGGCGACGTACAGATGGAGCGCAGGAAGGGAAATGTTAAAAGTATGGCAGCCGCAGTAAGTGAGTTCCTACAACACTTTGCTGCTGCAGGCTAAGGAGAACCATTTGAAGGCACAAGTGCACTTTGCAGGGCGGCGTTGGAGGATGAGGATTCGTGTTGATCTTTATGTCGCCGCCCTTTTAATTCATTCATTTCTGTTTTTTCAAATTGCCTAATAAACAAAAGTGAACCACTAGACAATCAGAGCATTCTCTCACTTTATTAAAGTATATTATATTTCCGCAAATAGTGGCCTCGCTTTTCGTAGACGCTACTTGAACTCTTCCTACCGGGGGAAGAAAACAAGTGGTACCACGTGTCTATAGACTACCGTATTTTCCGGACCATAGGGCGCGATTATAAGGCGCACTGCTGATAAATGGTCTATTTTCGATCTTTTTTCATGTATAAGGCGCACCGGATTAAAGGGCGCATTAAAGGAGTCTTTTTTTTTTTCTGAATGTAAAACACTTCCTTGTGGTCTACATAACATGTGATGGTGGTTATTTGGTCAAAATTTTGCATAGATGATGTTTTACAGATCATCTTCAAGTAGCTTTCTGATAGTCGCTTCAGGATGCGCCGTTTTGTTCTTTTTTAATCCACAGTCATGTTTAAAGCAGCTAGTATTTTCCCAGGTAGTGTGTCTTCTCGTGACCTCCTTACTTTTATCTTATGTCCGCTAGTAAACTCTTTGTTTTGTCTTAAGGGCTCCTGTTTGTCGGCTCACAGAGCTTTTTTGGCCAGTTCCTCATCTATTTTGAAAAAAACAGCCACACTCCTTTTTGCGCGAGAGGGGCTGTTTTTGCTCAGTGTGTTTTACTCCCTGAGAGGAAAACTGATCGCGTGCAACAAGACTTAGTAATAATGTCATTTAAAAAAATTATATATAATCATATTAATAATGCATTCTTAACTCTGTCTTTTTTTATGTAGTGCAGTTCGACTTATTCCTAATTTTGCTGTTTTCGCTCTACATCAGCTAACTCTTTTTGTATGGATTTAGACCTCTTTTTGCTGATGCTATTGTCACATTGTAAGGGCTGGTCTCCCAAAGCAGTGGTCCCCAACCACCGGGCCGCGGCCCGGTACCGGTCTGCGGACCGATTGGTACCGGGCCGCGCAAGAATTTTATTTTTATTTTTTATTTTTTAATTAAATCAACATAAAAAACACAATATATACATTATATATCAATATAGGTCAATACAGTCTGCAGGGATACAGTCCGTAAGCACACATGATTGTATTTCTTTATGAAAAAAAAAAAAAAATTCCACCCCCCTCCCCGGTCCGTGGGAGAAATTTTCAAGCACTGACCGGTCCCCAGCTACAAAAAGGTTGGGGACCACTGTCCTAAAGCTTTAGTAAAACTTGGCCGAGTACTATTCTGTCTCCGGGGTCATTTTTACTCAACATACATGTCCTCCAAAAGAACTTGGGATTGACCGGTGTGTTTTATTCCCTGTGAGGAAGACTGGTCGCACGCAACAACAGCCTTCAGGAAATGTCCTTTGTAATAGAAAGTCATAAAAAATTGGACAGAAGCACATCCTGCAGCTCATTACTGCTCCAACAACATCTTGACAAGTGACTTTTTAGGGTTATTGCTGCAGTGTTGATGTGAAGATGGGAACTTTTCCTCCACTTTGATGTTGGGCCTTTTTTTTTTTTTTTATTCCTCCCTGCCTCCTCTGTCCCCCATTTTCTTTTACAGCATTTCCCAAACTAAACCAATGCGGAATCACAGGTCTTTTCAAGGCTCGTTTGCAAAGTGTTCATCTTAGTTGAAATTAAACAAACACTCTAAAAGGCCGGATGACCGGATAATGAATGCCACTTAACTGAATGTTTACTAAATACTTTACTGCCATTAAGTGGGCTTTTATCGGCCATTTGTAAATATAGGCAATACAGAATTGGCATCTTGGTGAAATAGTTAAGAGGCTGCTAAGTACTGAATGTTTTATCTTAAATATTTGCATTGTTATTTAAGTGTAATCGACAAAAACGATAGCTTTTTTGCTCGGAAAAAGTTGCAAAAAAATTCCTTTTTAGGATGACTTTGATCTGTTAACAAAAAATGTGTGCATAAAAAGCTGGAGAGTGTCACCTCCCGCAATGCAAATGACCACAGACAGATCCTGCAGGGTCAGCATGTCTGATCAAAGCCTTCCCATCTTCCTCTGTTCTCCTTCCTCGTCTTCTTCGCACCTTGATGCCGAAGAGGTGTGAACGTTTGGGAGCCCCCCCCCCCCCCCCCCCCCCCCCTCCTGCGGTGGCTGTTTGCACCTTGAAAGGCCGCTGAGTCTGCAAAAAAATAAAAAAAGAGTAAAAGGTCATTTTTGGATCCTTTTGGAGCAAAAAGCCTGCTTATACTGTGTTATTATTGCAGGAAATGTAAAAAAAAAGGCTTTTTTTTTTACTCCTTTCCTCATGTCAGCAAAGGTGGACTTGTAGCTTTTCTTATGCATGAGTGCAGAGTGACGTACCCCCACCAGGGACCCCTAAGCAAGAGTGTCGTCTGTGAATTAACATGAACATTTTTTTGCTAATTAAAACAGCTTTATGCCTCATTTAATACAAAACGTATTATGTTATTATGTTGTGTTAAAGGCATACTTGCCATCCACTTTCCCAGCAAAAGAACTAATATCCATGTAAGTGGGCACTTAGCGGCTTCTTCTCAACACAATTTGCAACAAAGTCGTCCGTCACAAAAGCTATTTATTGAAAAGAATCAGTGGCCGGACACTAGAAACATCTGATAAATACATTAAAAAGCAAAAATAATTTACACCAAGCTGACAATGTAGTTCTACCTCCTATACAGCTCATGTCCAACAAGTAAATATGTACACTTATGTTGATTATTGTACACAAAATGACAGATCACTGCCATAGTTTTGGAAAGACTTCTTTCAGTCTACCAGGGTCTCCAAACCGTTTTAGAGTCATTCAAAGCAGCGTTGTGCAGCTCGGCCTCCTCCGAGGAAGAAACCTGACTTTGCTCGGAATCGGTGTCGTCCAGGTCAGAGTTGAGATCATCGCCGGATGTGCACGACGGTGCCGGGGACACCAGCGTCGCGTCTGCCAGCGTGACCCGGATGCGGTCCTGGCCGTGCAGGGGCATGCTCTCCAGGAGGTGGTTGAGCAACTCGGCGGCGACGGTTGGGTCGATGACCGGGGAGGTGGACACGAAGGTGTGCACATCGTGCATGCACTGGATGTAACCGGCGGTGAATCGCTCGCACGCCTCCCAGTTGACAGCGTCCACTTCAAGGAAAACAAGAGATTGTTAGAAATGTGCATCTGTAACCACAGTACTATTCATAAGTTTAAGACAGGGGTCGGCAATCCAAAACGTTGAAAGAGCCATATTTGACCAAAAATACAAAAAAATAATCTGTCTGGAGCCGCAAAAAATGAAAAGCCTTATAATGAAGGCAACACATGACCTAAGTGTCTATATTAGCTACAATAGCCTACTATCAAAATGACTATGTATCGCAGCCTGAAGCAAATCTTCATTGAAATTTAATATTTATTCTACACATTTTTACAACATTAGAAATCATTCGTAAATCAGAGGCTACTCAGAAAGTAAGATAACTCCTGGAAATTACTGGCTTTTAATGGCCAAAGGTATAGATGTGTGTGTCCAACTTAAAAGAAATGTAAGGCTGTTTTATTTTAATAGATTTATTACAATCTTTGGCAAGCCAGGTAATGTTTTCAGTGGTCTGGAACAACATGGCACACAAACAACTATCAGAAATGCAGCCAATATTACATACAGATAATGTGTCATGACACATGCAAAACTAAATTATATACAAAGAGGATAAAAGTAAACGATATTAAATTAGCTCAAATATACCTACAAATGAGACATAATGATGCAATATGTACATACAGCTAGCCTAAATATCCTGTTAGCATTGTTTAGCTTGCAGTCAGGCATTGACCAAATATGCCTGATTAGCACTCCAACAAGTCAATAACGTCAACAATGCTCACCTTTGTGCATTCACGCACAGCATAAAACGTTTGGTGGACAAAATGAGACAAAGGAGTGGAAGATTTTACATGTAAACAAACTCTTGCATCCTAGTCCACACTATGGTGAGTTCAAGAACTGTTGAAATTAGTCAGACAAAACGATGTTCACCGAATACTCTCATCAGGGAAGAATACACACAAACATATTAAACAGTGGGCTTTCTAACAATTGGGAAGGTTTGTGTCATGTTTGTCCTCAAACAAAAAACATAGTAAAACAAAAAGATATGTTTCCCCCCCATCTTTTTCCATTTTCAATAATTTTCTAAAAATGCTCCATGGAGCCACTAGGACAGCGGTTCTTCACCTGGGGTTGATCGAACCCAAGGGTGAGTCGACTTTAGGGGTTCGGCGGAGCCTCTGCCACGGAAGTCAAGGCAGAGCTGCACAGACTAAATAAAAACTTCTCCCTATCGGTGTACTATGGGTACGGCAACAGCAGAAGTCACACTGATTTGCAGGTGTGTAATTTGTTGTGGTTCATGCACTGTGTTGGTTTTGTTCTTTGAACAAGGTGATGTTCATGCACGGTTCATTTTTGTGCACCAGTAAAAAAAAACATATATAACTTTGTCTTGAATTTGAAAACATTTTTTATTTATTTTTCACTAAAGAAGGGTTCTTTGAATACGCATATGAAACTGGTGGTGTTCGGTTCCTCCAACAAGGCAGTGGTGTGCCGTCAGGGCCAGCAAGGCCTTCTCTGCTGGCCCAACATAACCAGAAATCATGATCATAATTAAAGATTTTTTTTTAAAATTTACTTTCCCTAAATATCTAAAAGTATTCATATTCTCTTCATGTCATATTATGCTCCTTCCAGTGCTGTTTTTAGTTTTAGTTTGTATCCAATCAGAATTCAGCTAGCTTATGTTGCCATGCTGTTCCAAATCTGCCTTCACAATCAACAATGCAGGCGTCTGTGCACTGTAAGTGAACGGGCACATACAGTTGATAGACAATTGTGATAGCCAATCAGATCACGGGTGGTTGTCAGTAAGGCCTTCTACATGGCCTCACGTTGAACGTGACATTTACGCGTCCTGTGATTGGATACTCACCGGGACCGTTAGAATGAATTTGAGAACACATACAGTTGAGAGAGAGTTGCGATAGCCAATCAGATTGCAAGTTGTTGACAGTAGCTGTTCTGTTACAACGTACTCTCGTTGTTAAAGTGTGTCATGCTTGTCATTTAATTAACATTGTTACATGTGTATTTGTCGCCATCATGTGGTCACGGCAGTTAATATATCTTTGAGAAATGTGTACTTTGAATCAAACTTTATTGACCGGAAGTTGCATAAGCCAAGCAGAGAAATTTACGGTATATGTTTTAATTGCTGATGCGTTTTAATTGATTTTTAAATGCGCCAGAAAATAACCCGTTTTGTGATTCAATGCCCAGTACGGTGTAAATGTGTTCCTGTATAGTATTTCTGCAGCAATGATCATGTGGTGACATCAATCATGGTATTTTGAGAGGTAATCATTGAAGTCGGAGATCACTGAAGGCCTAGGTGGGAAACGCACGACCCGTTACTGCACTAGGGTGACACTAAAGAGCCGCATGCGGGTTGCCGACCACCGGTTTAAGAGCTTGTCAATGCTGCATTTGAGAACGCTGGGAAAGGATACATCCTATTTGGAACCTACAATAAGCAACATTAATGTATCTTCAAAAAATCCTGTAGACCTAAAAACAAGACGCCAGATTTAGATAATTACGATTTTGAACGTCAGTTTCTTCCACTTTCACTCGCCACGAGCTGGACTCTGAACACTCCCAGTGACCTAGAGTGCAGCACGACCCACTTTGTTGCCAGGCGGAAGCGAGGCTACTCGAGTAAAACCTCATTATTAAAACAACAACATAAATCGACACACTAAACTATTTAAACCCAGTTTACCTTGAGCCTGGCTTTGTAGGATGCTCTCCACTCGTTTCACCGTCAATTCCAGCACTTCGGCGTTCTCTATCTTGGACTGCAGCTGCGGCAGACAAACACAAAGTATTAGCAAGCTAGCTGTTAGCACCCGTATCGTACTCCTTTAACAAGAGGAAGACTTATTTATAGTAATAATAATCACAAATGTGTTGTTTCTAACTTCGGTATTCGCCATTAAAACCCGTAGCTCGTGTAAACTCTCGTTGATGCGAGCTCGTCGTTTCTTCTCCACCAGAGGTTTCCTCATCTAGAAGCACAATTCAATTATTACTCGCTATAGTACTTAACTATTGAGAATGAACAACACTTACTTTTCTGTTAGCTCTCCCACTGCAGTGATCGCTTTGGTCCGTGCCGGTGGTGTGCTTGCCGGAGGGGGCCATGCTGTGTGCAAGGAGATCGGAGCCCCCCGAAAAAAGACGTTGGAGCTTGTCAATGGGGACAGATGGCCAAAGCTTCACTGGGCAGACCTGGCTTGTTAGTGGCGCTGCAGGGGGCCTGTGCTAGGTATGTTATTTACATATGAATAGCGACAACATTGGAGGAGTGCTCCTGTTTAGTGTCCCTAATATAGTGGCCCTCTCAACTTCGAGCACGGGAACTGCAACCGAATTATTTAACCCTTAAATCACTCTGTTGTGAACATTTTTTGACATTATTCCCCCTTAAATAAAAAAACAGAAAAACATTTAAACATATTAGAATTGTGTCAGTTAAAATGGCGACACAACCCTGTCCCTATTTGTTTGCAACAAAAAAGTCCCGCCCATATATATATATATATATATATATATATATATGTGTGTGTATATATGTATGTGTGTGTATATATGTATGTGACATCACATGGACAAAGATAAGACCTTCTGGAAGAAAGTTATTTGGTCAGATGAAACAAAAATGTAGCTGTTTGGCCACAATACCCAGCAATATGTTTGGAGGAGAACAGGTGAGGCCTTTAATCCCAGGAACACCACACCTACCGTCAAGCATGGTGGTGGTAGTATTATGTTCTGGGCCTGTTTTGCTGCACGGTGCAACAGGGGTTAGTATGTGTGCCTCACAATATGAAGGTCCCGGGTTCGATCCATGGCCCGGGATCTTTCTGTTGGCGTTTGCATGTTCTCCCCGTGACTGCGTGGGTTAGTATGTGTGCCTCACAATATGAAGGTCCCGGGTTCGATCCATGGCCCGGGATCTTTCTGTGTGGCGTTTGCATGTTCTCCCCGTGACTGCGTGGGTTCCCTCCGGGTACTCTGGCTTCCTCCCACCTCCAAAGACATGCACCTGGGGATAGGTTGATGGGCAACACTAAATTGGCCCTGATTGATTGCACAGTGAATGAATGTGAGTGTGAATGTTGCCTGTCTGTGTTGGCCCTGAGATGAGGTGGCGACTTGTCCAGGGTGTACCCCGCCTTCCGCCCATGTGCAGCTGAGATAGGCTCCAGCACCCCCCGCGACCCCATAAGGGACAAGCGGTAGAACATGTATGGATGGATGTAACTGGTGCTTTAAGTGGGACAATGAAAAAGGAGGATTACCTCCAAATACTTCAGGACAACCTAAAATCATCAGCCCGGAGGTTGGGTCTTGGGCGCAGTTGGGTGTTCCAACAGGACAATGACCCCAAACACACGTCAAAAGTGGTAAAGGAATGGCTAAATCAGGCTAGAATTAAGGTTTTAGAATGGCCTTCCCAAGGTCCTGACTTAAACGTGTGGACAATGCTGAAGAAACAAGTCCATGTCAGAAAAACAACAAATTTAGCTGAACTGCACCTATTTTGTCAAGAGGAGTGGTCAAAAAATCAACCAGAAGCTTGCCAGAAGCTTGTGGATGGCTACCAAAAGCCCCTTATTGCAGTGAAACTTGCCAAGGGACATGTAACCAAATATTAACATTGCTGTATGTATACTTTTGACCCAGCAGATTTGGTCACATTTTCAGTAGACTCATAATACATTCATAAAAGAACCGAACTTCATGAATGTTTTTTGTGACCAACAAGTATGTGCTCGAATCACTCTATCACAAAAAAAAAAAAAGAGTTGTAGAAAGTATTGGAAACTCAAGACAGCCATGACATTATGTTCTTTACAAGTGTATGTAAACTTTTGATCGCGACTGTATATATATATATATATATATATATATATATATATATATATATATATATATATATATATATATATATATATATATACTGTATATATTTATTTATTTGTTTATACAGGTAATTATCCATCCATCAAAGCCCAAATCTAAACTAAACAAAGAACAGCAATATATAATACAACACAGAGCCTTGTTAAATAGGCCATAGACTAGCCACTTCTCACGTTGCATCATTAGTTAGATAATCCCTTGTTATGATGGCTTGTTAGCCATCAATCCCCTGCACAAATAAACAATGTGAATTGGAAGCCATTTGTCAAGTACGGCCCTCCAGTGTGTGCGTGTGAGTGTGCGAGTGTGTGTGTGTGTGTGTGTGTGTGTGTGTGTGTGTGTGTGTGTGTGTGTGTGTGTGTGTGTGTGTGTGTGTGTGTGTGTGTGCGTGTGTGTGTGTGTGTGGATGTGTGTAAAAAAACCTGTCATTTGTCATCACGGGCGATTTCTGTCTGCGGTGAGTCACAAAAAGAAAGCTGTGTTTACGCCTGCATGCGTGCGTCCCTCATGTATTTTGGTTAATGTAAAGAATAAATATTAACGATTAACTAAAAATATAAAGGTACTTAAAAGTATACCATTGCTAATATCGTGATAATCGATGGATAGTACATATTTTAGTATAGATACCCTAAACAACTATTTTGCCACACTTACAACAATGTGCACGTTTTTATTTATTGTTATGGTACATACTTGCACAATAAGACTGTTTATTCCATATACGGTATGGTACATTAAAGAACTGCACTTTTTAAAAATAGTTTTGCCTATTGTTCACAATCATTATGTTGGACAAGAAGACAGATGTATTTTAAAAATGCATTTTAACTTGTGAATAAACATAAATAAAAGTCTGCTTACAATGGAGTCAATTGGAGGTCCTCTATCCCGCCCATAAAGCCCTTTAACCATCTAAAAACTGACACCAATACTCCATTTACAATTAATGACTTGAATATTAACCATGAGTATTAGCGATATTGTTATTATAAGTGCCAACGCAGACAAACTATTTATAGCGGAGCTGTGGTCAGAGGAAGCTAACTAGCTGAGGCTATGTTGACATCATGGGCCGGTGAGCTGCTTTCTCACCTCTGTGCATGTGAAAGTTTTTTCTGGATCATAAATAATGTTTCTAACCTTGATCGCCGTAGAATGAGAAAATCCATCCATCCATCCATTTTCTACCGCTTATTCCCTTCAGGGTCGCAGGGGGGGGGGGGGCGCTGGAGCCTATCTCAGCTACAATCGGGCGGAAGGCGGGGTACACCCTGGACAAGTCGCCACCTTATCACAGGGCCAACACACACAGATAGACAGACAACATTCACACTCACATTCACACACTAGGGCCAATTTAGTGTTGCCTATCAACCTATCCCCAGGTGCATGTCTTTGGAGGTGGGAGGAAGCCGGAGTACCCGGAGGGAACCCACGCAGTCACAGGGAGGACATGTAAACCACACAGAAAGATCCCGAGCCCGGGATTGGACCCAGGACTACTCAGGACCTTCGTATTGTGAGGCAGACGCACCAACCCCTCTTCCACCGTGCTGCCTGAGAAGAATGAGAAAATAATCCGGCAAATTGGTAATCTTTGACAGCCAATTTAGAGCAAGAAGAACACCAAAAGCTGATTGGTTCCACCCCACATTTTACTTTGCGAGGATTATGAGCCAATCTTCATCTAAAAAGGAATATATGAACAATTGAACATTCTATCAGTCGGGATCCCTGTGATAGCAGACATTGTACAGGAAGAATAGAATAGAATAGAACGTGATGTTTTATTATGTCTGTTGGCTCTCATGATGTCTGCAGTGAGTAGTAATCAGTGATGTTGTCGAAAGGAAAAGTGAACATCGTGATGCCTTTGTGAAATCAATGCGCCGCCATATGCTACGCCAAAATGTGTAAATATGACAAGTTATTATAAATGTGCCTTCTTACATTACATATATACTAACAGTGTGTAAATAAACCCTTGATTGAGGTGTTCCAGTTTATTTCGAACATACATACAATACAATGTAATGCATCACATATTTCCAGTTGTTTTATTACAGCACGTCCGAAAAGGAGTAGGAAGAAGCAGATCTTATTTAATCCTGCCCCTTTTCATATCATAAAAATGGTATCCCATTTCCTTGTTCTCTGTAACAGAACAGTGAATAAATAAATAATGTAACATCATAAGTAAAAAAAAAAAAATTAAAGGCAGACTTTTGATAGCATTTCTTTATTAGTTATAAATGCATAAAAAAGAAAAACTTGTCTTATATAAGGATTGTGAATGATAGGGAATATTAAAAAAAAAAGTGAAATTCTCCTTTGAGGTTTGTACAATTAGTGCAATTTGAAAGGTATACTATAGCTAATATCGTAATAATCAATTAATAGTACTTATTTTATTCCACTTTTTAGTGTGGATACAATTAGCAAACGTCAAAACAACAACTTTTAGCCACACCTACAACAATATGCACTTTTAAAAAAATGATTCTCGTGGTTTCGTAATATGTAAGGTTTATATTGTGTAACACATTTATACACAATGCAAACAGCTATCGCGTGGGCCTACATTGTTCCACATGCTTTAAATAACTAAGACCGGAAAATGGTATCATTCATAGCTATGATATTATACGGCTTATCAAAAATGTGCCAGGGTTGGAAATCTGGCGCAAACTCAATTTAGCAGCAAAGACTTTGATGCAAAGCTCCACTTCCGGAGGATGATGCCTTTCACGATTTGTACTAAAACCCGGAAAACTACCATGTAGGGCATTTACTTTCAGAATAAGGGCATGAAATGGGAACGCATAGCCCAAATAGGACCTATAATTTAATGTATGTACTCGAATCATTTAAATATGACATTATATTCGTATGAGAACAGGGTTAACACCCAAAAACGCTTGTATTCTATATGTTTTACCTCGTGGCGTTGACGCTATGCTCTTATTTTGACAGCGTTCGGGCGATTTTTCCGTGTTACCCACGCAGTGCTTATTCGTCACAGTAGACGTGCTTGTGAGGTCACAGAGACTCCGTCAGGAGATATAAAACCTCTTCAATTCGCTACATGAAGCCAGCGAGCTTCATCTTCGAGAGGAGACAAACGCAACAATAAAAGAGAACAAAATGGTGAAGATAACCTTCCAGGCAGTTTCGGCGCCGAAGGCCGACAAAGACAACGAGGAAGACCACATCGTTATACCTCAGGCTCACGTGAGTTAACATACTTTTTATTTAAATACATCATTTGCTATCCGTGACATTGGGCGGATTTTTATTGTAGTTTTTTACCTTGGCTGAAGGCGAAAACTATTATAAATTGCAGTTGACGTTTTCGGGCAATAGAACCTTATAGCGCAGGTGCACGAGTGCAGCCGTTAACATGACGTCACCTTTTGTTGACCTTCTTTGCAGCCCTACATGCTTCCTCACACTCATGCACTACCAGGCAGAAGTTTGGAGATAATTTTGCATGGTGGTGTTTATATATTATGTTTGTCCATATAACAGTGGTTCTTAACCTTGTTGGAGGTACCGACCCCCACCAGTTTCATATGCGCATTCACCGAACCCTTCTTTAGTGAAAAATAAAATGTTTGTTTTTTTTCAAATTCAAGACAAAGTTATATGCTTTTGGTAACACTTTAGTATGGGGAACAGATTCTAAGTAACAAATACTTAATTTAGAGTTATTTGGTTAAGGTTAGGGTTAGAGGGTTAGGGCCAGGGTTAGAGGGTTAGGGTTATAATAAGGCCATGCCGAATAAGGCATTAATAAGTACTTAATAATGACTAGTTAAGAGCCAATATGTTACTAATTTGCATGTTAATAAGCAACTAATTAATGGTGAATATGTTCCCCATACTAAAGTGTTGCCATGTTTTATTACTGGTGCACAAAATTAACCGTGCATGAACATCACCTTGTTCAAAGAACAAAACCAACACAGTGCATAAACTAACAACAAAGTACACACCTGCAAATAAGTGTGACTTCTGCTGTTTCTGTATTTGTAATACGCTGATAGGGAGAAGTTTTTATTTACACGATGAGTCGGGTGTGTCTTGACCTCCGCCGAACCCCTTAGCCCGACTCACCGAACACCTAGGGTTTGATCGAATCCAGGTTAAGAACCACTGATAACATTAAATTCAAGCAAACTAGTCAATTGTATGCAGAAAACCTGTGACGTCAAGGGTTTCATGCCTGGACTCATGACTCAAGCTTTAAATATGCTCACATAATCCTAATATAAGATATGCATTAAATGTATGTGCATACATACAAAGATAACATTGTGATTGACAGTTATACTTGGTATTGTTTACAGTAAAAAAAAAAGGAAAAGTATGAGGTTACATGTGCGCTTACTATTGTGAATTACATTTAAAAAATATACAAACTTTCCATAGAAGGCTAAGACAAAACAGTACCTTTGTGCTATTTAACATTGGGTTTAATAAACTTTGCAAATAAAGTGATATTTTTTTGATAATACTGCATATATGTTGTTATTTATTAAACCAAAAACTGATATTTTATTTTTATCACCCATGTTTCTTTACTTATTTGTAACCAACAGAATATCGGTAACTGCTCGATTCGGAGATTTTTTCATTAGTTTTACTGCTTTTTGGACATGTATAAATGTGCAAGAGTAAGCATTATTTTGTTTGTGACCTATTTTAAGCATATTCCAAATGAACTAAATACTGCAGTGCAGTTCTACACCAATACACCATGTCTTTAAAAACTAGACAAAAGGGCAGTTTTGGAGTTTTAGGTGTACCTAATACAATGGCTTATGTCCCATGTTAGACCAGTGCTTCTCACCCACTCCACTGTGACTATACATATTATATAAATATATCTCTGCATAACATTATATCCTCATTAACATTAAAGACAACACAAAAGAAATATAGATCAACATACAACAAAAAAGTATAACTTTATTTACATTGTTTTATTAACATTTATTATTTATTAACATTTAGCTTTTTAGATAAACTCTTAAGTAATAATAAATCCAAATTGATCAGCAACATTTACTCAGGGGCACAATATATAAATCACTCTGACAACACAAAAATTAATTAATTATGCAGATTTATTTTCTTTTAATCAAAATGACAAAGTCAGGATTAATGGCTACAATGAGCACATCTTTAGTGCATCGCTTTTCAAAGTGGGGTTTGAAGTATGACACTGCAGGTTGCTGATAAAACATGTTCAGGGTGACATTCGCCTCTGGAATAGCACCGTGTGACCCACTATTTGAGGAGAACTGCTTGTCCCCGACACAACCCACCTTTTCACTGTAATACATGTTGAATAATCTATATGTAGATGTTTACTTTGGCAAAGCTCATTCACAAGCTCCCGACAATGAATCAACCACACGTCTGTATGACGCAAACACATGTGGTGTTTCTAACAGGTGTCACAGCCTCTCTGTGCGCATGTTTATTAATAAGTCGTCCTCTGCCAAAAGGGATCCCAGCTGACTGCTCTCCTTTCTGACTCCCACCGGGGGATGCCAGCTCACAAGTACAGATGCTGGAAGCGCACCTCTCAGCTCAGAATAGGCCTGAGATGGGCCACGTGCCAGCCAGCGCCTCCGTCAGCCTGACGCAATCCGAGCTCCCCTTCCGCTCGCCATAGCAACAGTAGTAAGGCGAAGGCTTGCTTGTGAGACTGTGGGCGGGCATCTGCTGGTGTGCCTCATTGCGCTCAGTCCTACGTCTATCAGATCTCCTCGCCTGACTCATCGGGTCTTGGAATATAGCCGGTACACTTTGAGCTGAAGCGAGGTGCTACTTCCGATCTCACTAGCTCCAAATGAGGCTTGTTAGGCTATATCAGTGTTTGACATGAGTCCATGTAGATCAATATGATTGATGAAGAATCATCTCACTGAATTGTGTTTGTCTTTTCCAGGATCAGCAGACTCTTCCAATCAAGGGCAAGAAGCACTTCCCAACACGACTGTGCTCTCTAATATGTGGCGTAGTGGTCCTCATTGTAGGATTGACGCTAGCCTCCATCTATGCCTACCGTGACTACTACTATCCTCAGGTTTGTTCTCCATCACACCTACTCAATTCCATGTAGGATTTCCCCATTAGGAAATATTGCACATTAAATAAATACTTAAAATGCACACAGAGCATAGCGTGGAAGGTCAAAGACAAAGGAGCCTTGATTAAACATAAGTTTAAATCTTTATGATAAAAAACAAAAATAAAGTCACTTTTTGTTAACGCATGGATGTAGAAGATCTACATTTGTCGTACAAGTACAATAAACAGTTAATCACTGTCAAGTAAAACATAAAATTGTGTGCTCACCTTGGCAATCATGCGACTCATGTACAGTACAGGACAAAAGTTTTGACGCACCTCATTTCAATACATTTTCTTTAGTTTCATGACTATTTACATTGTAGATTGTCACTGAAGGCAACAAAACTATGAATGAACACACATGGAGTTATGTACTTAACAAAAAAAGTGAAATAACTGAAAACAATGTTTTATATTCTAGTTTCTTCAAAATAGCCACCGTTTGCTCTGATTACTGCTTTGCACACTCTTGGCATTCTCTCGATGAGCTTCAAGAAGTAGTCACCTGAAATGGTTTTCACTTCACAGGTGTGCTTGAAGCTCATCGAGAGAATGCCAAGAGTGTGCAAAGCAGTAATCAGAGCAAAGGGTGATTATTTTAAATAAAGTAGAATATAAAACATGTTTTCAGTTATTTCACCTTTTTTTGTTAAGTAAATAACTCCACATGTGTTCATTCATAGTTTTGAAGCATTCGGTGACAATCTCCAATGTAAATAGTCATGAAAATAAAGAAAATGCATTGAATGAAAAGGTGTGTCCAAACTTTTGGCCTGTACTGTATGTATTTGTGAAGCGAGTCGCTTGGCATTATGACTTCTCGACTGTCTTTTAGTATTTAAGGGAACTCATTATAATATCGGCCATTTCGTAGTAAGCGGCCAACACAAAAGGATGTTTTTCTTCTGTCACAATTACTGAATAAATTAATTAAACAATAAATAAAAATAAACTTGATAACTTTGCAGGCATTGCCCGGATTGTCCATGTGTTTCTTTTAATTGTCTATATCGCTTCATATGTGGGTGCAAGAGGGTTCACTCTGCATCACTCTGAGTACCTGAGCGTGTTTATTCAATAGCACAAGGGAATGAACGTAGTGGGTCCTCTTGTCGTCCATTCACAATCTTTGTCTCTGTGAGTGGAGGCGGGACCACTGTCTTCCAACACATGTACAGACAGTCGATAGTGAGAAGCACCGAAAAGTAACAATAGTTTGCAGAACAAATATGATCGCAAAGCCAAATGTCACGGCCCGTCAACACAGACGAACGAAAAAGTATGCCCAATTTGTTGGAAAGTAATAGGAAAAAAAATATTTCCAACTTGTGGTAAAAACTTGCACTTCAAGATATTAATTAAATATCTTTTAAAGTGCATTGTTGCAAATAGATTGAGAGTCCATTTTGTTTGTTTACTTATTTAAGATAATAAATCTGCAATCATTTTTAGGACAATATGTAGGCCTTGTTATCGTCATACATTTTCCATTGGCTCGCCACGAACCATGTGACATCCTAACTTGAGTTTCGTTGTTCACGACATCAGCAGCTCGCAGCAGGAAGAGACTTCTTCCACTGCCGGGTGGTCTTCGAGGACACGGTGTACGCACCCCTCCGGGGAAGACAGGAGCTGGAGGAGAACGTGGGCATCTACTTGGATGAAAACTACGAGCAGATCAGCGTTCCCGTGCCGTACTTTGGAGGCTGCGACCCGGCTGACATCATCCACGATTTTGAGAGGGTGAGTCCCCCCGACTTGACTTTGGACACGTTCTCCTTTTAAAAGTGTTTGATCACATGTGTAATAAGATGCATTTCTTCTTGGTGTCCAGGGTCTGACTGCTTATTATGACATTGCACTGGACAGCTGCTACATCACTGAGCTGAATACAACCATGGTGATGCGTCCAAGGAACCTATGGGAGCTGCTTGTCAATCTCAAGGTGAGAGCTTCACTCCATAGCTTTCCAAAAAATAATGACTTTCTTTCACAAAATAGCCTGGATAGAAGACTTCTTACATGAATAAGTATATAAAATATATTATTTTCCCCTGGGACACTAAAATTCTTGATAAAACTTGCTAAAACATAAGGATAAATGTGTACATTTAGGTTTATTGTTTTTAATAAGAGGTATATTTTGTTGTCATATACCAACCAAACTGACAGTATTTATTTTTTATTTTTTCCACAGGTAGGGGCGTATCTCCCTCATACGTACCTGGTCCGGGAGGAGATGGTGGTGACGGGCCGGGTGAGGAACATGAGGCAGCTGGGCCCTTACATCCACAGGCTGTGTTACAGCAAAGACACGTACCGCCTCCGACGCCGCAGCCAGCATCAACGTGAGTGCACACTCTGTTTTCTTTTTTGCTTCTCATTATCGACATCGTCTGTACCCGCAAGGAGGAAAGAATCGCACCATTGAGTCACAGGGAATCCAGGTTTCTGGTGCGGAGGAAGAAGGGAAACAAATATTGACCAAATATAGACTTCCTGCCTGTCATTGCAGCCGTTTTACATACAGCTTGATTTCTGGATGTGTGGGCGCAGACTGGGAACTCTTGTGAGTCACTCGTAGTGGAGTGGACACACTCACTCCAAGTGTGGAGGATGGAGCGATGAGTGATAGCTCATGCGAACATTTTGATAGGCGTGACAGCTTTTGACGATGATGCATGCAACTTCCTCTTCTCTTGTACAAATATGGATTGGCAGATTCTACCCGATTAAGCATCATCTTTGGGAACTTCATCTAATCAAAATGTGAGCCTGAACGCCTCACAATAGGGCAATCAATACAAAAAGCTAAATGTAATAAGTTGTGATTTGAATTGTACAAAAAATGTTGTAGTATTTTGGAAATTTAACAAATGTACAATGCTTTAGAATAAAAATAAAATCCAAGTACCAGTATTTTAAATTGAGCCTGTGAACAATTAAATGTGATTTGTTAAGCTCCCCAGTAGATGGTGCTAACTCCACTATCTTGAATATTTAGTTGATATTTATTTTAATTTAGCTTTATTTTGTAGCTTTTGTTATTTGCCAATTAAATGTATTTTTAAAGTATTTTCTTCAAAAATGTTGAGTTTAAGATTAGTTTATAAAAATATGTTTTTATTTAGACTGCAAAAAACAATGCTAGTTTTTAATAGGTTTCATTTGGGCTCAAATCAATTCTGCCAAGCATTGATTTGTTACAAAGTGAGACAATCTTAGTGTTTATGTTAGCTACACCGCAAGCATTTGTTTATGTCAAATTTCAAATAAAACCGGTATTGTCATTCATGTGCCCATTCT